>NW_022111373.1:2250926-2255314 GCF_000313985.2 Echinops telfairi
CCTCTATAAATGTCCATTGTCTCCTAGTTCTTTGTTTTATTTCCTTTTACTTTCCTATTGTTCCACTATCATGTTTGACCGTCATTTGGGTTTCAGTAATTCCTCTTGGCTACATTGCCCTTGATCAAGCCCCACCAGGCATCCTATGCCCTCCTCACCATTGATTTTACAACACTTGATGTTCCCTTGTCCCTGGGCTTGTTAATACCCTACTTCTTTACCCCCACCTCCCCATCTTCTGTGTCCCCCTGGAATGGTCAGCCATGTTTTTTCCGCCTCTGGATTGTTTATCCCGCCTATCTTATCTAGATAGACATGCAAAACAATAATTAGCACAAAAAATAGAAGAAAACAAACAAAACAACAAAAGAAAGCAACTAAAACCTATTCATAGGTGTTTCTTTTTCACTGGTGGTGTTAGTTCATTTTCTTTACTGCAACCCTAGGAGATGTGTGCTTTTGTTATCTCCCAATTTACAGGTGAGGAAATAAAGGCACAGAGAGGCTATTTGCTCTGTCCAGGTTTCATGCATTGATGTAAAATTAAAGCATGCATTTAAATCATGCCCTGACCTGTTGATTTAGAGAGGTGTTGTCACCACTGAGAGAGTTGTGACAGGCTATGGATCTTTCTCTGTATTGTCTTACCCTCTTCCGAGGTTGAGGGCCAGCATCTCTGTGTCCGTGACAAACTGGATGCTGTTGTGTTGACTTCAGCCAGTGACATGTGAGTATTTAAGCTCTAACTACATTATACTTAAGATTTATTTTTTTGTTCATTCTTGTGGATAGTTTTGAAGATCATGAAAATAAAACCTATATATTTTTTCAAGCAGAAAAATAAAAGGGTATTGACAATTCTTAGTTACAAGTTTTAGGTGACAATTGGTTTGCACTTACTCACTGCCACTGACTATGTTCAAACTCATTGTAAACTCTTTATAGGGGTTCCCAGATTGTAAATCTTTGTGGGAGCAGACAGTCTCATCTTTTTCTCTCGGAATGACAGGTGTGTTTGACCTTGGGCTTAGCAGCCCAAGGCTTACACAACAATGTCATTACTAGAACACACCAAATAATAATGAGCCTGGCAGCGAATGCTTTCCAAGCATGGACTATGGAGCTGTAAGTATTTTAGGTGGATTAACTCATCGGCTACTCAAAACCACCACTAGGCACTTCTTTGGTTCCCATTTGTACAGTTCGTAAGGGATGCAGCTGGGCTAGGAAAGCAGTCTGACTCGGAAGTTTGTGCTCTTAATCACAGAGCTCTGCTGCTCTCCACAGTAAGAAACGTAGCACTTGGTCTTTCAAAAACAGCTCCATTTAAGTCAGTGATGGATGCAAATAATTCGTTTTTCAGAGTTTTTTATTTTTCAGAATTTAAGTGAAATGTATTCAGAATGAGGTTCTTTTGGACAATATCTCATCAGAAATAATGAAGGTTAATGCAGTGTGTATTAAAATGTATTCCATCTGAAAACATCCCAAGAGAAATTACTTGGATAATTTTGACAATGGGCATAAACTCAGTGGCATGAGAGATGAGATGAATTCAGGTAATCTCTGGATTAAAATTCTGAGCAGCCAAAGAGCATCTTTCGTAAAAGGTTGACTCTCCTGATAAGCTCTAAATTATATTCCCACCTTACTTAAGAATATGTGTTGGCAGGTTTAACAAGATCTTGGCACATTCTAATTTGAGATTTATTACAAGATGTGTGCATGTTTAATAGGGGCTTAATTATTTATGTCCACATCTTTCTGACAGTAACTTACTTCAGCTGTCGATAAATTCCCGGCACACTGGGGAATACTAGCTTCTACTGTTGAAAAGACCCAGTGAAGGGAAAATCAAATACATATGAAAGAAATTACCCAGGGCAACCAGCTCCCCTCAGACCAGGGTGTGGAGCAAGTACTATAAGTCCCTACATATTTTGTATGCAAGAGCCACAGGAATTCTTTTGGGGTTCCATACTGGGAAATGGCCTGATGTGGGAAAAGCCTAGGCTCTGAGGCCAGGGTCAATTTCAATTGCCTCCCAGAGTTGAGCCAGGCCCTTGGAGTGGCTTTTTCAAGTCTCTAAGACTCAGATTTATTGCATATAAAAGCAGTGGTGGTGCCTGATGCCTCCCTCTCTTGAAAGAGGTGTGAGGACGAAGGGAGGCCTTGGTGAGGTAGAAAGTGCAGTGTCTGATACAGAGAGCACGCGGTGAGTAAGTGAGAAATCAGCATTCCTTTTGCGCTCTCTCCTCCCAACATCAGTTATTTGAGTCCATGTCAGCAAAGCGATGAAAGGAAATATAACGGTTATTATTTTTCATAGACAATAAAGGAAAGATGGATACAATGAGATGTCACCATTGTTGTCGGTGCTGTTAAGCCATGCCAGCTCATATGGTCCCTATATACAACAGCAGGAAATGCTGCCTGGTCTTGCTCCGTCCTCACAATTGTTGTTATGCTTGAGCGCGTAGTTACAGTCACTGCGTCAATCTACCTCATTGGAGGTCTTCCTCTTCTTCACCACTCTTCTACTTTACCAAGCATGGTGTCTTTTCCCAAGTACTAGTCTCTCTGATAACGTGTGTCCAAAGTACTTAATGCAAAATCTCTTCCTCCTCCCTTCCAGGAGACCTTCTGACTGTACTTCTGATAGGCTTGCTCGTTTGTTCTGGCAGTCAACCTATCGTACTTTTCCCAGCACCATAATTCGAATGCATCATTTCAACTTCAGCCTTCCTTAGTCAGTGTCCAACTTGTACGTACATATGGGCCAATGGAAGATAGCATGGCTTACAGCCAGGTGCATTTTAGTCCTCAAAGTGACACCCTGGCTCTCCAACACTTTAAAGACATCCTGTGTGGTAGATTAGCCCAGTGTCCTAAGTCATTGATTTCTGACTGCTGCCTCCATTGTATTGTTAAGGGGTCCAAGCAAGATGACATCCTGGACAGCTTCAATCTTTTCTCCACTTGCCATGATGTTGCCTATTGGTCAGTTGTAAGGATTGTATTTGCAATCCATATTAAGGGTGCAACCCTTAATCTTCATCTGCACATGCTTATTACGGCTTCCTACTTTCATCAAACAAGATTGTATCATCTGCATACTATAGGTTGTTAATAATCCTTCTTCTAATATTGATGCCACATTCTTCTTCATATTATCCAGTTTCTTGGATTATTTGCTGAGCATACAGATTGAATTAGTATGATGAAAGGATACAACTCTGAGACACACTGATTTTATATCATTCAATATTTCCTTGTTCTTCAAATGACTTCCTCTTGGTCAATGTACAAATGACTTCCTCTTAGTCAATGTACAGGTTCTGCATGAGTACAATTTCCATTCTTCTCAATGCTATCCACAGTTTGTAATTCAACACACATTCCAATGCCTTTGTAGTCAACAAAACACAAGGAAATATCTTTTTGGTAGCCTCTCCTTTCAGGGACTGAGCAATGATATCCCTCATTCCATGTCCTCTTTTGAATCTGGATTGAATTTCTGGCAGCTCCCTGTCAAGGACCTACTACAACCATTGTTGACTGATATGCAACAAAATTTTACTTGCATGTAATATTAATTATATTAAATGATACTTTTCTCATTCTGCTGCGTGTTTTTTCTTTAGAGCAGTGGTTCTCAACCTTTCTAATGCTGCGACCCTTTCAGAGAGTTCCTCAGGTGGTGGGGACCGCAGTGCTGCTTGGCCTTTTTCTTTCAGTACCATTGGTTCTTGACCATATGCTACCTCTTGAAATAGTCGAATGGCAACCAGTTCTTTTTGTGACTTTGTGTATTCATGTAATCTTTTTCAGTTACTTCCTGAATCGTTCGATATTTTGCATAGGATCTATTAACAAGGCAACTGAAGGTTTGAATTTTTTCTTGAGTTCTTTCAGTTTAGGAGATGCTGAGCATGCATGTTCTTCCTTTTTGGTTTTCTAACTCTGGGTCTTTGCACAGTTCATTATAATATTTACTTTGTTTTCTTGAGCTGCCTTTTGAAACATTATTTCAACTCTTTCACATTTTCATCACTTTGTCCATTTTCATTTGTTGCTCTAAGAGCAAGTTTCAGAATCTCTTTTGACATCCAATTTGATCATTTCTTTCCTGTCTTTTTAATGACCTTTTACTTTTTTATGTATGATGTTCTTGATGTCACCCCATAAATTGTCAGGTCTTTTGTCATTCAGTGATTCAAATATATTCTTCTTTTTTGAATTACTATTAAGCATATTTACTTATTTATTTTATTATTTTTTTAATATAATACTTTATTGATTTCAATGTTGTAATTTTCTTAACACAGGTTATTCAGCTCAATTTGAATGGACCGCGATTGTGAAAAATATGTTTTTTTAAATTTATT
>NW_022111373.1:2255713-2257423 GCF_000313985.2 Echinops telfairi
AAATTCTTCTTCAGATTCAACCTGAACTTACATATGAGCAATTCATGGTTTGCACAAAAGTTAGCCCCTGGCTTGTTTGGGTTGAAAATATTTCCCACAGATGTAGTCAATTTTATTCTTTCTGTGTATTCCATGGGGCAAAATCCACATGTATCATTGTCATTTAGGTTGTTGAAAAAAGATATTTGAGACTTAGAAGTTGTTGATCTTGCAAAATTCTGTCATGCAATCTCCAGCTTTGTTTCTATCACCAAGGTCATGTTTCACAACGGTTACTTTTTCCTTTGTTTCCACTTTCACATGATATACACCAGTAGTTATCACGGCATCTTGATTGCATAGCTGATCAGTTTAAGACTGAAGAATTTGGTAGAATCCTTCCATTTCTTCATCACTAGCTTTAGTGGTTGATATATAAATTTGAATAATAGTTGTATTAGCTGGATTTCTTTGTATGCCTGTAGATATTATCCTATCTGAGACAGCATTGTACTTAGGGATAGATTGTAAAAGTCCTTTTGGAAAATGAATGCAACATCATTCATCTTCAATTTGTCATTTCCAGTATAGTAAACTATATGATTGTCTGATTAAAAATGGTCAATATCAATTGATTTCAGCTCACTAATGCCTAGGATATTGATTTTTATGTACCGCATTTTAATCTTGATGATTTCCAGTTGTTCTAGATTCATACTTTGTACAGACCAAATTCCAATTATAAGGAGATGTTTGCATTTTTTTCTTTCAAGTTTGAGTGATACTCTGTCACCCAATGAAGGTCTTGAAGGCTTTGCTCAATTCACATCATTCATGTCAACTCTGCTTTGCAAGGCAGCCTTCCCTCAGTTATATTTTGAGAATTTTCTGACCTGAGTGACTTATTTTCCTGCACTATATCTGACAATGTTCTGTCGCCATTCATAAGGTTTTCAGTGGCTAATCCCTTCACAATGGACAGCCTATTCCTTCTTCATCATCTGTTCTTAGTCTGGGAGCTCTGCTGGAACCTGTTCATCTTGGGTGACCCTGCTGGCATTTAAATTACTGGTGACATAGCTTCTAGCATCACAGCAGTACACAAAGCACCACAGTATGGCAAACTGAAAGACAAGTGGTGAGTATACATTAATGAATCCTTTTAGAGATCAATTTGTTAACAGTGATCAAAGTGTGAAGTCCTCAGGGCCTTTGCACTTGTTGTTTCCTCGGGCTGCAGTCTTTCCCTTTCCTGTTTTTATGATTTAAATGGGAGTGCTTACAGATATTGTACAATCCATATTTCAATTAGATCAAGCATAATTGTACAAATGCTACCACCTTCGGTTTCAATACATTTTCTTTCTTCTTGAACTCTTTGATATCAGCTTGCCTTTACCCTTTCCCTTCCCCACTTTATCCCCTAGGAACATTTATTATTATATTATTATTATTAGCCGTATCTAACACCATCCAGTGTAGCTATTCACCTGCAGTTCTGTTATTTGTTCCCCTTGAGTGGGGTTATAGAGTGATCATTGCTGTCAGCTCCCCAATCCCCCATTCTCATTCTCTCAGAAAATCATTACTCCTGTTACTTTTTCTGAAGGGTTATCTATTTGGGCTTTCATGCGTGGAGTGCTCTTAATTATATGAAGGTACATACACACGCCTAACAAGGTTAATGAGGTGAAATAAAGACCATAATAACAAGGGGGAGGAATATTAAAG
>NW_022111373.1:2258088-2264200 GCF_000313985.2 Echinops telfairi
CCCCCCCACCAGCCATCCGTCTTGTAGGTGTCTCCTTAGGATTGCTTATCCTACTTATCTTATATCAATAGACACCAAAAGAGAAAAAGAAAAGGGGGAAAAAAAGGGAAAACCATGCTAATCATCCCAAGTCTAACTGACATTGTGACCCACAGTAGCAAGCAGGGCCTGTTACAGTCCATTGGTCCAATCCCCTTTTCTTTTAGGATTCTTTGTCCCGGGCCCTGCTTCTCTAACAGCACTTATACCTTTTTAGTCCTCAGCATTTATGAACCAAAGGTGGCTCCTCCTGCAAGTCCTCATTGCTCTTCCTCAGGGATGGAGCAGTCTGGTGCCCCCCACCGACTTTCAGTGTGGCCCCCTGCGGGTAGCCCCCAACCAGTTTAGATAAGGTACCAATGCAGTGCTTCTCTTTGCATGTCCATTTGGTTTAGCCCCTCTCTTTAGTAAGGTGCTGGCTCAAATTCAGCTTTCTTCGAAAGGTTGTAAACTACCATAAGCCTATTGCTCTATAGACTATTTACCCTGCTCTGCTTCTCTTTAAGTCTTACCACTGCCTTTTTAGATATTCACGTGTGAGTTTGTGGAGGTTCAGGAGAGTAACTTTACACTTCTGTATACCCAATGTAAGATTAGTGCTATATGTATCTGGCAAAAAATGGGAGATTGATAAAGGATTGTTGAACAGTCTACTTGCAAGTTGCTGCTTTGATTAAGGAGCCCTGGTATCAGAGTGGTTATATGTGGGGTTGCTAACCACAAGGTCAGCAGTTTGAAACTCAGAAACCCACAAGGGCAGTTCTACCCTGACCTACAGGGTCATTATGAATTGGAGTTGACTCAATGACAATGGGTTTGGGGCTTCTTAAAAAATTTCGAGCCTTGATTAAAGCAGAATTTTCTGCTTTAGTAAATATTTCCATGGAACTGGGTTGGTGACATTCAGGTCCAGGCATGCAATATACTCAGTTTTTGCACAAATTACACCTGTTATATTTTGGCCGGCCAGCCCCTCCCCTTGTGAAGTATTTTTGTAAGTGCACTATATTAATCTTTTTACAGTGATATGTAAAAATTTAGCATTGCATACTTTTGAAAATACCGGGGGGTAGGAAGGGTGCAGTTTGCAACAAAACAAAACAAAAAAAGATAGAACCCCGAATGTATGTGTTACTGGCATAAAAATTCAGTAGTTTAAGCAAGGCTTCCCTTCTTTACGGGGGCCCTGGGATATGATACGTAACTTCCTTGCCAAGGAGGAGGCAGGGTCCTTTGTCCTGGCCTGAAAGCAAAAGGACAATGAGCCCAGTGACCAGAAAGAGTGCGGCTTGTTGGTGACTGAGGGTGACATTTCTCTGACTTGAGAAGCCATGTCACGTGTGGGAGGGCTGCGGGCCTTCTTTTCAAGGACATATATTGGGGATAATACTGTAGTCGATTAGAAAATAGGCTTTTTTGATCAATCCATTTTAATTGATGTAAATTATACAGTACATCATTAACTGCATTTTTTTCTTTTAAAATATTCTGCTATGATTCCTCCAGCTAGGGTGTCTTTGACCACCTTTAATTCCAGAGGCCCCCACCTGTCCAATCACACCTAGGCATACATTTACATACTCGTCTAGGGATGTTAATTACTTACTTGTTATGAACAGTGACCATATTGGGGAGATATATGTTGGATGAAAGAAAGGGGTAAGAGCGACTTGACATGAATAGGTATTTCATCAAAGCGAGTCATGAAATATTGCTTACAAATCAATTAAGAGAGATCGGTTATTGAACTCTGTGGGTTTTTACTTACAGAGAGTTATTTTCCTCCAAATACAGTTTTCCTAGGAGTCCCATGAATCCTCAGTCCTCTGGGGAGAGGCAGTTTCATGGTGTCTCACACAGGCTCCATAACTTCCCTGATATATGGCCTTGGGGTTTGTCTGCATACACCTCCTCTTTGCTTGGAGGCAGCGACTGGACAAACGTGAATTGCTGAGGTGGAGAAAGTGAGTTATTAGGGTTTTTTGCTTGCGACTGCATTGGTTGGCAAATTTCAGGAGCCAAAATGTGAATTGTATGCCCTGAGTGGAGTGCTGTCCGTGACGCCTTGTCTGTGCCTGTGAAGGTTTATTTCTCACCGAGAAGCAGATGAATCAGTCAGCAAATCCACTTTATTGAGTGTCTCTGCTCTTGGCAGCATGTTAGGAGGGGGGGACAAATCCACCTTGACCAGGTGACATGGCCAAGGTGGTGTTAACCTGTGTTTTGTTATGCATGCTCTGGTGTTTACAGTCCTAGCTTTGCCCCAAATCTGAAGGTGAGGGGAATTAAATCATGGTAATCCTCATTTCATCTTTGCCTTCTCAGTTCTTCATGGTTTGGTTTTCTTAGCCACATCCTGAAACTGTTTGCATTCCCACTTCAGATCCACTTGGCCTTCTCCACAATTTCTTGGTTCACCAGCCACCAGAAATCTAGTTATAAGGAAAAGAGCCCTTCGTGCCCCTTCCTCTTCTCCGTGCATCTAGAGGGGCTCCCAGGAGAGAGAGCCAGAGAGAGAGAGAGAGAGTGCCAGAGAGACAAAGCCCTTAATGAAAATCAGGTGGTCTCTCCGGGGTGCTACCTGGAAATGGGAAGTCTGCTTGACATTCTAGACAATAGAGCCATACTTTTTTATTATTTAAAGACAGCTTTTTCTCTTTTCTCAGGTAGTCGACAGCTAGCAATTCAAATGAGCTGGGTTTTATGGATGACTGCAGAGCCCTCTTCATTCAAACCCAGTATCTATCCATCAGCCACTGTGTAGCACTTTACAGCAGAGCCGGTCCGGGGACAGCTCATCAGAATCGCCCCAGTGGAATGTTATGATAGGAAAAGAGAGGAATAGATTACATATTTATGTGGTCTTTGAAAATGCAGCAGGACAGGAAGATTGCTTGTAACGTATGCAGTTATATTAACTGACTATTAACCTTCACTGGTTGTGAATGTCTGGTGAATACTTTTGTGCCCGTGTGTGCTGTGTGGCTTGAAAAATTAATGAGACTTTTAAAATAAATTAAAAGTATTTGTTACCGCAGGTTCTGGGCTATTGAGACAAAACTGGGTGCAATTTATAAAAATAAAGTGTCTGCTAAGAAGAAGGGGAAAAGTAGGTGGGGGAAAGGATAACTATGCAGGTCTTCAAGCTGGTTTCTTCTGGGGGTAAGGTGACAGAAAAGACCACCGTGTAGATTCTGGTTCACGAGTTACTTCTTTGTTCACCAGTGCCTCCCACTCGGGAAGACCGAGGGGGCCTTGGCAACCATGTTTCTGCCAGTGCCGGACTTTTCTTCAACCTCCTGCCTTGCAGGTTGGTTGGCCAGGCCTGGTGCCGAACAAACTCGCCCAGCCGAGCCTTCGCTTCCGGAACTAGAAGGATTGGAAGAGGCTCTTTTGACAATGATAGTTTGATTCTGCATTAGGTTCACTCTCACCATTCATGCCGCTGTCTCTTTTTTGGTTAAGCAATCTTTCTTGACTTTACAAAGCTACCCTGCACTCAACTTTTATTTTATTTGTTAACAATTGTTGTTTTCATTGAAAAAGATAATCAGTGGAACCTACACCAATCCGACCATTTCTACATGTACATTCAGTGACATTGCTTATATTTTTCAAGTTGTGCAACCATTCTTATCCTCTTTACCTAAATTAACACAAACGTTTCCCCATTAACATAAACTCACTGCTCTTCTCTGAATATTTGAGTCGTCGTTGGTGTCTATTTGATCTCGTCTAGATGGGTGCTTACCCCATCCTAATGTGCTGGAGCCCACAGTACACCCAGCATCCTGCACCATACAATAGTAGCAGCAGGGTAGGTCGGGTGAATTTCCGGGAATCAAAGGAGGTTAGAGACCATAGGTTCTCTCTACACTGGTGGTGTAGTGGGTAGAATACTCATGGGACTGCTGGTTGCAAGGTCATTAGTTCGAAACCACCTAGTGCTCTGAGGGAGAAAGATGAAACTTTCTACTCCCATACAGAATTACAGGCTCTAAAACCCACAGGGGCAGTTATACTCTTCTTTATGGAGTTCCTAGGCGTTGGGACCGACTCAATGGCAGTGAGTTGAGTTACTCTTACTCAGGAAAAGGGCAGAAGGGATCCCAGCAATTTCACTGTATGGGCCGACGCTCTTTCTATATCATCTTTGAGCATTTTATTTATTTAAAAAATATATAACTTTATTACTGTGCTTAAATGTGGGAGACCCTGGAAGGAAGACAAGGGCTGTGACTTGATGACGAAGTGAGAATGTCTCTGGGACACGTGCACTGAACTCTGACAACAGAGTTGCCCTCCATGTCAGCCAGGTGGCGAAAAGGGGGAGCATGTCATGGTTATCCCTAGAGCCCTCCAAAGAAGGTGGGCTCCTTGGTTTCCTGGCTGAGTGCCCAACCACTCAAAGGCCTCATCCACTTGGACAAATCAGTTGTCTTCAGAAGAGTCCGAAGTGTCACTTCTCTTAGCTGATATGTCATGGTGGGGCTTGGGCTGTTTAACGGATCTTCTCCAAAGGCAGGCAGAGTTCGCGCTCCAGTGTGTACCCAGCAGGCCTGGGCAGAACACAGAAACCACTGTGCTGTTCTAATTGCTAGACAAGAAAAACTGCATGTTGTGAGTTAGGCTAATTGATCTGCAGAATTCTGGTTTCCTGCAAGTTAAAAACTCTGTCCTGGGCATAAATGAAATATTCAGAGGGCAGAGGAGTTAAAGATAAAACCTTCAGGGAAAAAAAAAAGTAGTTAGAATAAGGGTTTGCATGTACCGTTCTGAATACTGGAGATTTAAAAGCACGGGCATCTTATTAATGTCTCTGCTACCATGAGCAGGTGGTTGTTCCGAGGATCTGGGGGTGAAAAAAGAAGGAAAGATGTTTGAAAGGAAGTGGATGACTCTGACTCGCCAAACCTCCAAACACTAAATCTTTACCTCGCTCCGCAATGTGGTCTGCTTTCCGGAAATCGGGGGACCTCCTGGCTGTGAGTTAGACGTGCTGACTCTCAGGCCCCAGTGTGACAGTGTCTCCCGGGGTTCATATGCTCACTCAGTCCGAGAGACACTGAAGAGCAGGTGACTTATCTGCATTCTTCCAACAATTATGCCACGGAACCTCTTACACGCCAGCCACCCTGTTAATGCTGGCTAAAGCTAGTTGGGAGATGCTATGCCTGGCCTCTCATCCCTGGCCTCATGGAACACAGGGTCTAGATGGAAGAACAGCAAAGAATAACTGCAAACTGAGACAAATGGGTCACAATGGGAATCTGAAGCAGTCAGTGCCATGGGAGGCCTAAGTGGCCAGTGTCCCTGCTGAGAGCTGGTTGAGGTGTAGTAGCTCCTTTTCTTCTATGCAAACCTAAGGAGGATTCCTAGGTGACAGGTTCAGGGTCTTTCTGACACTGCTTCCTGTGTACACAACGGGGAACACATACTATCGGTTTCCCAGGACCTACTTCAGTCTACAAGACTTGAGAATCCCCTGTAGCCACCACCACACAGGTACAGAGATGAAGATGGCCCACCCTTAGAGCTCACAGTCTCGTGGAGATGATCCATGACGAAGGGATTGCAGACTCACCGAATACCAGTTGTGCTGGGATATGAATGGGGTAGGGCAAGGAGAAGAAACTGGGGATAGGAAGTGGTTTCTCTCCAGGGTGAATCCTGGAAGACTTCCTAGTAGTGTGAGGTGGATTTTTAGCTGAGACAAGGGGTTTGAAAGCTCTTGGAATAGTTTCAGCTTTAGCTTCTGTAATTTTGTGCCTTTTAGTAGAGCTGGATGTGGTCATTGAGAAACCATATGTAGGAGGGGGGAGGCCTGAGGGAGCTGGCAAGTATAAGCAGACAGATGAAGGTTCTGATTTTGCTTCAGGATTTTTTAAAAATTGTTTTATTAGGGGCTCATACAACTCTTATCACAATCCATACATACATCAATTGTGTAAAGTACATTTGTACATTCATTGCCCTCATCATTCTCAAACCATTTGCTCTCCACTTAAGCCCCTGGCATCAGGTCCTTATTTTTTACCCTCCCTCCCTGTTCCCCACTCCCTCATGCACCCTT
>NW_022111373.1:2265904-2287219 GCF_000313985.2 Echinops telfairi
CAGGAGACCGCGGCAGCTCTGCGAAGAACGTCTCCTGATTAATTTTTAAAAGCAGGTTTTATTTATGTTGTGCAAGTAAGGAAAGGGAGACTTATAAAGGTGGTCACTGGCAAAGTGGCGATTCCAACACAGGCTTGTCAAATGCTGTGTCATGTTGGACTCTCCAGAGAAGCAAAACCAGTGACACTGGTGCGTGTGTGTACAGAACGAGATTTACACCAAGATATGGCTTAGACAATTGTGGAACTCTAGGTCCAGTTCCGTTCCAATGTGCAGGTCAGATGTAAGCCTAAGATTTCTCCTGACTCATAGAAGCTGGTGAACAGGAAGCAGGATGATGAAGTAGGAGGGCCGTAGGCTGGAGGATGCAGAAGTAAATGAATCTGATGTTGGCCAAATGACTCCTAGGTTGGTAGTCTGCTGACAGCTCCTGTGACCGACAGGCAACAGAATAGGAGATCTATGAACCAGAGGTAGGGTCCAGGTCCAGTAGAAGGTAAAGGGGCAAGAGTGCTCACCTCTGTTCTGGGTCTCATTCTTACACGAAAAGTCACACCCTCAAGGATTTGCCCTCAGGTACCAAACTGCCATATGATTGATAGGTTAGTCTCTGTTCCCACCTTCACCCAGGAGTGTCTAGTTCACATACATTCTAACCATAATAGATGTCAAGTCCTAGTTTCTCTTCATTGTGTCATCTGCTCGTTTAAAATCCAAACCAGGGAAGCTGAAGGGGATTACTATAATACAAAGGTGTTGGTGGGGATGGTTTTGAAGGTATTTGAATTGTTATTATGGAAGGTACAGCTATCCCAGTATCATCAGTCAGAATAAGGTCAGGGTGCCGATTGCGGAAGAGACCATCAGTTGCTCATATGGGAGTTCAAATTCAAGCTGGAGCTGAAGTTAAAACACATTTATGAGAGCTGCAATAGAGCCTTAATTTTATCCCACTTGAATTTAGAGACCAGCTCAAGAATAGATTCGAATCACTGGGCACTAATTACCAAAGACTAGGCAAGTTATGGGGCAAGTCAAGAACATCATATAAAAGGTAATTAAGAAGAGATAAGGCAGAAAATACCAACAATATATCAGAAGAGACTGAAACTTGCTTTAAAGAGGGTTGAGTAGCTAAAGCAAATGGAAGAAATGATGAAGTAAAAAAGCTGACGAGATTTTAAGCCGTGGCTTTCGAAAACAAAGTGACAGACAATGAAATGGACAACACACTGGAGTTAGAGACCAAAGAGAAGGACACACTCAGCATGTCTCAAGCTGAAAGCAAAAAATCAACGTTCTAATTGCAATGTTAAAGAGACTGTTTGGGCAAAAAGAGCCACAGTTGACCCAATGGCAATGCGAGATGGATAAAATGTTGAATGCTGCAGGAAGCATCCAAAGAAGATAGAAGGAACACACCGAGTCACTGCACTGAAGAGAACTGTATTATATTCGACCATTTCAGGAGGTGACATAGGATCAAGGACTGATGGTATCGAACAATTCCAAGCTACACTGAAGGCATTGATGGAGAACAAGCTCCAAGAATCAATGGACTACCAACTGAGATGTTTTACAAATGAATGTCATACTACAAACACTCACTGGTCTATGACAAGAAGTTTGGAAGATAGCTACTGGTCAACCAACTGGAAGAGATCCCATGTTTATACCCATTTAAAAGAAAAATGACATTACAGAATGTGTAAATTATTGAATAATACAATTAATGTCATATGCTAATGAAATTTTACTGATTTAAAAATTGTTGAAGCATTTTATTTATTTATTTCTTTTCTTTTTAAAAAAGTCATTTTATTGGGGGCTTTTATAGCTCTTATTACAATCCATCCATACATCCATGTGTCAAGCACATTTGTACATATATTTCCATCATAATTTTCAAAACATGCTCTTTCCACTTGGGCCCTTGGTATCAGCTCATTTCCCCCCTCCTCCACCCTGCCTCTCTCATGAATCCTTGATAATTTATAAATGATCAATTTTGTTCATGTCTTACCCTGACTGCTCTCTACCTTCACCCACTTTCCTGTTGTCCATCCCCCTAGGAGGGGGTTATATGTAGATCATTGTGATCGGTTATGGAAGCAGACTTCCACACCTTTCTCTCATGGAGTCGACAGTGGGTTCAAATCACCAACCTTTCAGTTAGGAGCCTTGTGCCTCCCATCATTATAGAGTCATGAAAGTAATTTTTCTGGAATATTCATTTCTAATATTACTTCCCTAGTTAAAGAGCTATAGGCTCACCAGGAGTTAGAATTGACTCAATGGCAGTGAGCAGGAATTAGGTCCTATATTATCTTTTTTTTTTTTTTTAATTTAAAATTTTATTTTCACTTTTGAAATTGAAATTCAAGGGGCTTAAGTTGGCCTGAATAGTCAGGGTGGCAACTAACAAGATGGATTTTACCTTCTGGGGCAGTAGAATACATTTCCTAACAAGACTTAAAATCTGTTGCATATTAACTTTAAAAAAAAATTATTTTATTGAGGGCTCATACATTTCTCACCACAGTCCATACATCCATCCATTGCGTCAAGCCCCTGTGTCCATTTGTTGCCCTCATCAATCTCGAAACACCTGCTCTCCACTTCAGCCCTTAATATCGTTTGCTCATTTTCCCCCTCCCTCCCCCCTCCCCCCTGAACACTTCATAATTCATAAATTATTATAGATTTGTCAAAAGTTACCCTGTCTGACGTCTCCCTCCGCCCTCTTCTCTGCTGTCCATTCCCCAGGGAGGAGGCTATACTTAGATTCTTGTAATTGGTTACCCCCTTCTACCCCACATTCCCTTCACACTCCAGGCCTTGCCCCTCTCACTACTGGGCCTGAAGAACCCATCTATCCTGGATTCCCTGTGTTTCAAGTTGCTATCTGTACCAATGTACATCCTCTGGTCTAGCCAGATTTGCAAGGCAGAATTGGGATCATGATATTGGGGGGAAGGAAGCATTAAAGAACTAGAGGAAAGTTATATGTTTCATCGTTGCTACCCTGCACCCTGATTAGCTCGTCTCTTCCCCAAAACCCCTCAGCAGGGGGGTGTTCTGTTGCCAACTGATGGACTCTGAGTCTCCACTCTGCACTCACCCACCTTTACAATGACATGATTTCTTGTTCCTTGATGCCTGACACCCAATCCCATCAACCGCTCGTGGTCACACATACTGGTGTGGTTCTTCCATGTGGGCTTTGTTGCTTCTGAGCTAGTTGGCTGCTTATTTATCTTCAAGCCTTTAAGACCCCAAATGCGATATCTTTTGATAGCCAGGCACCATCAGCTTTCTTCACCACCTTTGCTTATGTACACCTTTTTTTCAGTGATCATATCAGGAAGTGAAGCATTTTATTGACAGCGAACTAGAAATGTGAGCTAGATTCAGAAGAGGTTATGCAATGAGGGTTATCACTGCGGATGTCAGCTATATCTTGACTGAAAGCAGAAAATAGAAATATGTGTACTTGTATTTTATTGACTATGCAAAGGGACTTGACTGGGTGCAGATCATAACAAATTATGGGTAAATTGTGCAGAGTAGGAATTCCAGAACACTTCAATGTGGTCATGTAGAACTTGTACATAGACCAAGAGACAGGCAGGTAGTTTAAACAGATTTGAAGTACTGGGATACTCCATGGTTTCAAATCAGGAAACGTGAGTATCAGGGTAGTGTCCTTTCATTATCTTTACTCAGCCTGATTGATGAACAAATCATTTGACAAGCTGGACTGTTGGAACGAGAACTTGGCATTAGGACTGAAGGAAGACTCTTTATCAATCTGTACACAGATGATACAACCTTGCTTGCTGAAGTCAAAGAGGACTTAAAACACTGATGGAGCTCAAAGCCTTTAGGATGGATTATATCTCAACATAAAAATAAAAACAAAAATCCTTATACCTGGACCAGGGTACATGGAGAAAAGAGTGAGGTTATCTTTAAAATAATCTTATTTTTCTTGGCTGCATAATCAACCCCCATAGAAACAGCAGTCAAGATATTAAATGGTACATTGCATTGGGGAACTTGGCTGCAAAAGGCTTCTCTAAAGTAGGAAAAAGCAAAGGTGTCACTTTGAAGAGTGAGGTGTGCCCGACCCAAGCCATGGTTTTTTCAGTTGCCTCAGATGTGTGTGGCAGTTAGCCAGTGAATAAGAAAATCTAAAGAAGAATTGATGTCTTTGAATTCTGGTGTTAGCCAAAAAAGAAAAGAGAATTGAAGCCCATGGACTGCCGGAACAATGACTAACTGTGTCCTGAGGAAGCACTACCAGAATGCTCTTTAGAAGGGACGTTGATGAGACTTCGCTTCATTTACTTCAGTCATGTTATGGTGAAGTTGGGGGTGATCCCAAAGGAGGAAGACTCTTAATGAGAGGGATTGGCTCAGTGGCTGCTATCAACGGCTCAAACAATGATTGTGAGGATGGCCTGGGGATGGCGTTTGTTCCACTCTACAGAGTCAGTATGAGTTCTAGGAGTCCTGGTGACGTAGTGGTTAGACTGTGATGGATCCGCATGGTTGGCCATGGGAAACCACCCATCAGCTCCTCTGGAGAAAGACTGAGCTTCCTACTCTCCTGAACAGTTGCAGTCTCAGAACCCCCACCCCCCACCCCAAGCAGTCACTATGAGTCAGGGTTGACTCAATAGCAGTGAGTTTGGGTTTAGTAAGAGTTAGAACCGATTGGAGGGTGCCTAACAATGACAACAACATCTGAGAGACCGATGCTGCCTTGACCTATTCACTGGTGAGCTGTGATGTACTCATGCATATGTGGTCAATAATGAGGTGGGCACGACTTCTCTGCAGAGGGCACCAGGGGCAGAAAGATGCTTCAGGCTTCCTGTGTCAGGCTGAAGGAGGGCCAATAGGGAGAAAACTCCTGGGGCAGAGAAACCTGAGGATGAGTGCTTAGCTCCCGAGGCCAGATTGAACTGAAATCTAAGGTAAGCAACTCAGAGACAGATTGCCTAGCTGTCTGCTGTTGGGGGGTGTGGGGTGCAGGACCCACCGGTTCCATAGGTTCCCATTCGGCTTCTGCTGTCTTCCACAGAGATCATTTTCAGGCTCTCTTGCTTTTTCATCGGATGCGGAGCGCACTGGGTCTGGCAGTGAATGATGGTCAACATGAAGGAAAATGATTCCTTTTGGGTCTTGCATGAACACAGCCCCACTGCAAATGCCTTCGGGCCAAGTAGATTGGAAATAGCTGCAGCGGACAACTGTTTAGGGTAGTGTATGCTCTTCACCAAGTGATGGACTGTAATTTGGATTGATTTAAACAATTTTATTTTTCCAGAACATCAATATATGTGCAATGTAGCGCTGTGTTTTTGGCAACTTAGAGGAGCTCAGGTTCATTTTGGAGGGAGGCTGGAGCCTTGATTATCCTGCTGATCTCTCCAGAGGCTGTTGGTGTCTAGTCCATTGGGTGGATATCTCAGGTGCCAGCCTTCTCCCTGATTATTCCAGAGAGACAGCCTCTTGCAGTGGGTGAGGTATCTGTCATCTGCAGCTAGGGGCTGCCTTCTTCTTCTCTTCTCTTCTAGGTGTGTTGCTGTCAAAACCCAACTCTTTGGTGTGACTCTATTTGATCTCTCCTCCTTCAGCTAGATGGCTTCGTATTTTACCAATGGACTGATTGGATTAACTAGGTTGGTAGAGTGTTGCTTCTATGTTACCCCTTCAAATACCTCTAAATTAATTTATGCTTATAACCCACTTCACATTGGGATCCCAGTGGGTTCTAAGATGGTGGTGTAGGCTGGTGGTAGAGAGACATTTGCCCAGACAACTAAGCCTGCTTGTTGCTGCCCTGTCAAAATTTGCTCTTAATCTAGGATACTACAAGAGGAAGATAACTCTGTCTGTGAGCTATGTTTAGCTTATGGTAGAAAAAGCAGCCTGCTGCAGGCGCACCAGGGTATCTGGAAAAAGGCATAAACGACATCAACCATAAAAATTAATACAGTTGCCATCAAGTCAGCTTTGCCTCATGGTGTGTTTCACGGTGGAATTGACCATGTGTTTCTGAGTACAATTGTGTTTTGTAGAGTTTTTAATGCCAGAGTTTCCCGGAAACAGCTCTAGACCTTTATTTCATGGTGCCATTGTGTGCTCTCAACCCCCCTGCCTTATGCTTAGCCGACTGGTGTGTGAAGCATTTATACCGCCCAAGGACTCCTTTTCTCCCTGACCTGGCAATGAAGAACTGTGGGTGGTTTATTCTCAAGCCCTCCCAGAGGAGAATCTCTTGGCTGAGGGGTGAAGCTCTCCTCTGAGTGCTATAGGGACACAGCTGAAGAGCACAAGTGACCCTCTAAAGTCGTGGCCTTGATCGCTGGAATGCAGGAATGCCTCTTCCCTTGCCTCCCCATCACTCAGACAGGAAGCTGCCCTCTGGGCCCTGGAATTATAAACTCTTTCAGGACTGCCCTGTACCTACACATTTAAGTGAGCTGAGCTTGAATATTGATGCATGTCCTAAGGGGTGTCCAGGTCTTTCTTGGAAATGGAATGTGTCTAGGATCCCATGGAGAAAAGAAATACCCTTAAGAATTGGCATATTAATGTAGCGACATGCCAAGTGATGAAGGGTCTCCACATTCTAATGCCTGAGTACGTTCTTTTTCCAGTTTCAGGATGGAAATGGAAGACTAATTTTTGTCAGATAGTAAAACTTAATTAATTCATCCGAGCTAAGTGAATTAGGGCCTGGGCATGCACTGTGATACTAAGCAACCATTATAATGATGTTGTAGAATATTTAATGCAAAGGGGCATGGCAGGCATTTTTACGTTGGGTTTCTTGGTGATCAGATTAATAGTCTGTGTGTGTAAAAAAGGACATTGAAGAACAAATCTTTACAGAATACCTATCATGAGTCTGCTCCTCCTCTGGAAGCTGGGCCTGTGAATTGGAAGGAGGACCCTATGGCTGAATGCCTGTTATTTGTCAGATATGATATACCTTATGTTTTATAAAAGTTTACTTACTTAATCCTCATAGTACTCCTATGTAACAAGTCTGTGTAGCCTCACGAGAAGGTAAGTATCTGCTCCGGGACACATGGATTTTAAATGGCAGAACCAGGAACTGTGAACTTGTTGTCAACAAATACAGTCAGCGAGACTCAGGCCTTAACATGCAAGTGCTGATGTTGTCCTTACCACTTGTTGAAAGAGGACAATAGGCAGGCACATGAGCCCAGAAGCTTATCAGCAACTGACTGTGAGCGGCAGGGAAGGCTTCCCTAAGGAGGTCGTTAAGCTGAAGTAGCCCAGGGAAGAAGTGATTGGTGAGGACAAAGCCCCTAAAACCAGTCTGGGGTGAACAGAGGCACCTGCAGATGTGGAATGTGGGGTCTGTTGCCCTAAGCAGCAACTGCAGCATCTCTCTGCCATCCCTTTTTCTCATTCCCACTCCCTCTTTCTGTGGATGTTCCTTTTCTCCCTTTCCTTGAGCCAGGAGCAAGGTAGGAGACCCTGCATGCTGATGGAGTCCATTCGGACTCGTCGTAGCGACCCTATGGACAGGGTAGAAATGCTCCTGTGGGCTTCTCAGCCGGCACATCTTTATAGGAGCAGAAAGTACCATCCTCCTCCCACGGAGCAGCTGTTGGGTTGAAATGGCTGACCTTGTGGTTAGCAGCACAGCGTGCAACCCACGATGCTACCGGGGCTCCTTCATCTCTAGGACGCTTTACAGAGGAGCAAGACAGAAGGCCACGGGCTAGATGCTCTTTTAGTGCCTCCTGAAGAGCTGACTCACTTGAGGTGGCTCTTCCCCCCCAAATCAGATTCACATTTGTTGTTGTTATTGGGATATAAAATAATCTGTACTTAGTACAAAAGAATCAAAGTCTTTAGAAAAGTACAAAGAAGGGGAAAAATCCATAATCTCACCACCTGGAGATAAGCACAGTCCAAAGGTCCTGTGTGTGGCGATAGTTATTGTCTTCTGTGTACATGAGTGTATATGCAGCTGCCACTGTCTGTAGTTTTCTGTATAGATTACTGTTTACAAGTTTCTTGTTAACCCCAGCAGCTCCCAACCATTTTTTTAAAAATATTAGTTTGAGTGAGAATTTACGAGGGAAATTGGGTTTCCATGGAACATTTCTTATGCATTCTGATTGGTGACATGATTTGTATTCCCCACAATGTAATGGGCCTCTTCCTACCCCCTCCCCAGCTTGGTCATATCCGTTTGTCCTTTCTGGTCCCTCTGTGTTTTGAAGTCTCTGCTTGGACAAATGCTGCCCTTCTGATCTTGTAAGGTGTGTGCACTTCTCTGGTGATATTGCTCAGCTTAAAGGCCTGTATTTGTTTTGCTTAAAATAGAACCATGGAGGTGAGTTCGTGTCCAGGCCCGAAGGATGTAGGTATAAGGCCCAGCATCTCAGAGGGTCCACGGTCTTTATTAGACCAGTAATTATGGGAGTTTAAGTGAATTTAATCTTGGTCCACATTTTTCTCCCCTTCCATCTAGGACCTCCTACTATGACCACTTTCAGAACAGTCCACAGTGGTAGCCAGGTACCATCCATTTCTTCTCATCTTAGGGCTGTGGACATGGGGGTTCCTGGGGTTCCCATCTTGGATTTTCTTCTCTCTTCTTTTTTCCAGATGAAGAGAAACCAACAGTGGCACCTTAGATGGCTGCTCACCAAAGTAGGATATAGAACATAGTCTTTGTGGACTGTGTAATGCAAAACGACCTTGCTGTCCCCTGAGATTATGGTCCTGGGCCCCAAGCGAGACCCAAGGTCTTAGTCCCTCCATTTGTTTGCTATAGCTAAGACTTTGATTTCTTTTTAAAATAATTTATTCATGGATTTATTTATGCTTATAGCATATATAAATAAATCTGTTGAAATATTCTCTGTCACATCACACACACACACACACACACACACACACACACACCCATGACTTCAGTTACATTTGTTCTATCCCCCATAGATTACTGTTATTTCTGTTACTGTAACATTGGGTTTCAGTCATGTTTATATGTCAACACATTTAGATACAAGTTATTCTTTCAAATGGCTACAGAACATTCCATTGGATATTATAAAAATTATTCTAATGATTAGGGCTGGGTTAGGAAAACATAAACCGCTCTAGGTGTTTTAAGAGGAGTGGATTCAGTATAGAGAATTGGTTGCACAGGAGACAGAAGGCCTTAAAAGAGGAGCCCCAAAAGCTGCTACACCTGGGCTTGAGGGCATGGAGTGGGAGGTGGATATACAGGAGGTCAGGAGCCGGGGACTTCTGGTGGGAGCTGGACCCTTGGCATCAATAGCCCAGCCTGCCCTAGGACCGCAGATGGGCATTTCCCCAGGAGTCGGGTGTGAAAGAGACTCAATCGCTTCTGAGATGCCTTTCAAAGCAAGAGGAGGTGGGGAGAACCATCCTGATGTTTCCCAGCTTCCTGCTTTTCTGTTGAACCAAATATTTTACTGATTCCTGTTGAACCAAACTGCCTTGCTGGTCAGAGGGCCAAGCTTTCCCTGGGATATGGAGCTGGGTGGAAGAAGAGCCGGAGCTGGATATAAGAATCAGGCAAGATATGACAAAATACCCATTTATAAACTATCAAGGGCTCATGCGGGAGGGGGGAGCGGGGAGGGAGGGGAAAAATGAGGACCTAATGTCGGGGGTTTAAATGGAGAGAAAATGTTTTGAGAAACGATGTACAAATGCGCTTTACACAATTGATGTGTGTATGGATTGGGATAACAGTTGTATGAGCCCCTAATAAAATGTTAAAAAAGAGAAAAAGAAAAAAAAAGAAAAGGATATCGCAGGAAACAGCTGAAATATTAAGAAGCAACAGAGGACTGAAGACTAATTTAATCTGTGAAATAGGGTGGCAGGGAACAAATATTGCACGATACAGTGAGAGGATGTAGGACTTTCATCAAGCTGTCCCCTAACCAAAACTAGATTTTAATAATTAAGTAGAAAATTATGTAACTCTGCACTGATGTGCATTCTATTGCATTGACAAACATTCTTTTGCAATGATGTATACATTTTAACACACTGATGAGACAAAAAACAAAACAAAAACCTGGGCAAAATATTCCAAAATATTCTTTCTCAGACTCTCATTGCTATTACTTTTTTTTAAATTTTAACAATTTTTTTATTAATCATTTTATTGGGAGCTCTTACAGATCTTATAACAATCCATTATTCAATTGTTGCAGGTTTTTTAAATTTTTGATAGTCATTATGTTTCATTACAAACACATCTTTGATAGTCATTACAAACACATCTTTGTGCATTCTTAACCTCAGAAAGATAAAAATGTGAATAAAGTAAAAATTTACCTTTCAAAAAAAAAAAAAAGAATCAGGCAACCTGTGAATCAGGCAGCTTAGAAGGCTTTTTTATGTTTGTGAAAGCCCTTGATAGAATTAGCCAAGTGGTGTCTGTGTGGTGCTTTTGTGTGTGGCACTGGCTGAAGTCCCGCTGGGACTAGAAGGAACCCCGGCACGTTGCTCCTGCTCTAAGCAGTTTAAAGATCAACAGGGGAGATTGTAAGAACGTGAACAGTTACTGTTTGTTGAGCATTTACTAACTGCCAGGCACTGTGCTCAGCATTTTTGGTACATTATCATTTTCATCTGCATGGCTCACAGCACTGAGTTTTATTTCCTTTGAAGACTGATCTCCTTTTGTCATGACAAGAGGCACCCCTCTTTGAGTGCAGGATGTGTTTCTGGAACACAGTGCCACCCCCTGGAGACGAGGCCAGGCTTCCACATGTGCTTTCTGTCACCCCATTTCTGACAGTTGACTGTGAGTCTGCCCAGGCTGCGGCCGTTTTGACACGGCCCTCTGTAAGTCATCAAGGTAGTCACCGTTCCCTGAAGGTCTGCTGGCCTTCATTTTCTCGGTCTGGGAAGTTTTCATGTGCCAAACGTGCGTTGTCGCATCTCCTGCCAGATTGTTGTTACCTCCGCTGCACACTTTTTGTCAACCGTGAAGAGTGTTGCCCACAATGAGTAAAAACGATTGAGCAGAACAGAACCTAAATGGTAGGAAGCGAGGCCACTGGAGTACATCACACACTGCAGTTTACAACCAACTCAAGATACAGTGGCAGCACTCGTTCTGGCTGACAGCGTTAGCGATCACGGAGCAGGCGCGTGAGAGCATAAGCAACTCTCGGAGAAAAATAGATACGTGTTCAAGCTGTCCTCTTGCGGCCCATGCATATGTACATTGTTTGGTTGTTAGAAAAGAGTTTAGAAATAGATGGGCTCTGTATTGAGATGGGTGGGCTCTCACATCCATTTGTGTGCTTCTTGGACAAGAGCCTGGATTCCTTCTAGTGTTGATGCTCCACGTGGAGCAAGGACTTTGGCCTTGTCCTTATCCTTACCTCTCGAGCTCTTGTCGTGGCATTTGGAAACACAGCAAATATTTATTGGAGACTGAATATACAAACTGCCTTATGAACCAAACAGAACTGTCTATCCTAACTTTACAGCCAAGGAAACCGAGGCTCTAAGTAGTTAGGCAAACAACCGCTAAGTGGTAAGAGATGGCTAAGGGTCCAGGCCTCTATAAACCCAAAGCCATGTTGACAACTGAGGAGGCTTGTCCCGCATTGTCCTTTTACTCTACCCAGGACCTTCTAGGGCCAGCCCTTCAGAGCAGTTGGTAGCAGTAATTAGGCACGAGTGTATAGTGTTGTCTGTTGAGGGTTCACTGTAGCAGGGCAGGAGGTATGCTTAGCTCAGTCCCTGGCCACAGAAAATGCTCAATAAATGCTCGCAGGTGTTTTTACTGCTATCACCAGTCATCCGGAGCCTCCCATCATCGACTCCACTTCACTTCATGCCTATGCTTCTTAATGAAAAGGAAAGCAAAGCCCAATGCCATTGGGTCAATTCTAACTCATAGTGACCCTATGTAGCAGTGGTCTCAGCCTTCCTAATGTTGCAACCCTTTCATACACTTCCTTGTGTTGTGGTGAGCCCCAACCACAAAATGATTTTTGTTGCTACTATAACTGTAAGTTTGCTACTGTTATGAATTATAATGTAAATATCTGATATGCGGGATGTATTAGGCGACCCCTGTGAAAGGGTTGTTTGACCCCCAAGGAGGTTGTGACCCACAGGTTGAGAACCCCTGCTATATATGATTTCTGAGACTATAAATCTTTATGGGAGCAGATAGTCTCATCTTTCTCCCCAAGAATGGCTGGTGTGTTTGAACCACTGGCCATTTGGTTAACAGTCTAACTCCTAATCCACAATGCCTTACTCATCACTGAATTATGGCCTTCTCTATAAAAACAGGCTTCCTCACTTTAAGTTCCTGCCAGTCCTGTTATTTTCATGCCCAGTTAAAATCAAGTTCCTCCATGAAAACATCCTTAGGCAACCTAGCCCAAGGGACCCACATCTTCTTGGGTTCAAAAGCCGATGTGCCATGAGCTCGTGCTATCGCTCTGCTTGCAGGCAGATGTGTCTCCCAGTGCTTGGGAGACAGTCCTGGCAATGGGATCACATGGGTATGTGTGTGCATAAGAATAGCAATGGGATCACATGGGTATGTGTGTGCATGAGAATAGCAAGAGTCAGATCAGCGCAGGCCTCTGTTCTCTTCCATTCCACTTTCTGTTGTCTCATTCCACCTTGTACCTGGTGACATTGGTATGGACTTGGCCACTTTTGGGATCTAGCTAAGAGAGATTAAGTGGGATAGATTTGGAATGGGTGTATATAGTGTCTGGTCACTTCTATGTATAGTTAAAATTATTGCTAGCCATTATAAGAATGACTTGGCTTTTAGGAATATTCTTGCTGACTTATGGTCTATATTAACATACAAGAATAAGATCAGAAATCAAATCACTTTATGAACACCTCCTACAATACCCATTACTGAAGTGTGTGGGTGTGTAGAAGAAACAAGGCATGACGTATATGGAGCTAGAATATCCGTCTAGTAGTCAGGGGTGTACAATTGTCAAGGAGATGATTCTGTGCTTGTTGATGGTTATTTAAAATGAACACTCTCCGAGTAGGAATAGCCTCTGTCGTACAACACATCCAGTTTTAAGTTTGTATCTTTGTTCCTACACTACTGTGGGAATTACATGATACAGAATTCAAGTTCTTGCGTTTGTGTGGCCCAGTATTACAAGAAATGACTATCTAGTTATTCTGGTCTCAGGATTATGCAGAGTGGTGTTATGTAGTCCATGAGTCTAGTAACCTGTTTTTTGTTTAGACTGAGAAAACAATCTTAATATTACAAGTTTTAAAAACTAACACATACCACAATCCAGAAAATAACATGTATACATTGTACATTAATTGTCCAGCATACCTCTACAAATTTTTTTTACTGCCTGCCTGTTTATATGATACTCATATGATACTCATTTCTTATTTCCCTTTAGCGAGCAATACGTTTTTCTTCTTGTAGGGGTGATAAAATTACTTTTATTTTTGATCACTGGCTGCATCAAACATATCACTTCACACATGATCTTCATACTGGGCTTGGCACTCCTTCTGTCTGGCTACAGTGGACCCTCAACAGCCACGCAAGCCTCAACTGATTGTCATGGAGTTGATTCTGCACAGAGAACAGCAGTGTTCTATGAGCTTTCCAAGAGTATACCTTCGTGGGCATAAACTGCTACATCTTGCTCGTGTGGCGCAGCCAGTAGATTTGAGCTGCCTGCAAGCTAAGTGCTTTAAACACTGTACCAGCAGGTCTCCTAATAACCACGTGGCATACTTAAATTCCTGGCCTCTCCCTGTATGCAAGGCAGTTGAGGCACAGACGATCAAACAACTTCTTGAGGCCACACAATGATTCATAATAGTGGTTGGCTGGTGTCTCTCTCTGCTTTTCTGAAGAGAGGTTCTCCTGATGATACTCATGCAGCAAATGCCGGTTTCTAGGTGATGTTTTCCATGAATCACTGGCCCAGAGCAGTGTATGCTGTTTGCTTCTCAGTCAACCAAGGTGATCATCCTGCCCACCCAAAAGGGTGAACTTTCCTCGTTAACAGTGCTGCTTCTTGCCTCCACAGACCTGACCACAGTGCCTTCGATAAGGCACTCGTCATGTCTTCCTGCTATAAAAACCCCATTTGTGATTGCTTTGCACATTATGCAGTTCCTACACACCAGCCCCATAAAACTAGGTGTCCGTCTCACTGGAAACACATTAGTCTGCTGAGCTTGGCAAAGTGTGCACCTGGCTTTGCAGGACTGCTGTGGGGGCCAGCGGGCTGTGAAGTCTGCGATGCCCAGGAGAAAATACAATTTGAACGGGGCTGTGCGCTGCTGTTGGCAAGGGCTTCCTGCAAACCTCCTGGGGGCCAGGACCTGTGCTGGGTGCTGTGTAGAGCGCCGAGCTAGAAGAACATGGTTCTCTTCCCACCCTTGAAGAATGACGGAAGCCTTTCAACATCAAAATCAAGTTTGTGTGTGTGTGTGTGTGTGTGTGTGTGTGTGTGTCAGCGAGAGAGAGAGAGAGAGAGAGAGAGAGAGAGAGAGAGAGAGATACTTCAGTAAATTTTAGTTTCAGGAATGCTTTCCTCTCAGTTTTTAGCTGGTTTCTTTAACGTTCATTTTCTTTGCTCACCTCTGACATTTCGGTGTCATGGTTCAGTAGCAATATTTCCAATCACCACTATTTACTGAGTACCTACCTGGGCCATCCCTGTACCTGTTCACGACCCTGAGACCCTGAAAATGACTGGATCAATTCCAGCCTTATCAACCCTGCCCTCCCCTCCCATTTTTACTTGCTAGATGGTATATGGTATGAAGTGAGAGATGCACTATTTTAGTTGAGGACCTAAACTCAAGTCCTAAACCTTGTGCATTTGAGAGTTTATAGACACTTTAGATGGTGTACCAACCCCTGGAATGGTTTGTCACCTATGTATGTGGGTATGTGCTTTATTTTTGGGAAAGAGACTATAGTTTAAGTATACTTTTAGTGAGGTCTGAAATTGATTTAAAAGGAAGCCCCAGGCTAATTCCTGTTGTAAGGTGAAGGCTTCTCCTATGATGTGTATGCCCTCTGGTAACTGATCTGTTCACAAATATTTAAAATGTAAGTATTTCCTCCTTTTACATGCCAATTCTAAAATGTCTGCTTCCCATCAAGTTAGGCAGTCTGCATTTTGGGAAGTCTGTTTGTGGGCCCTGCAGCATTACTTGGTTGTAGTTCAGATCAGTTTTGCCAATTTGATTGTGTAGCAGTTGGAGGCACGTTGTTTCAGAAATGTCCCGACCCTCAGCATTCTAGGTCATCTGGAGTAGGCCCAGGGATGTCAATCACCAGCGCCTTTGTCATCCTTCCTGCATTTCAATTATTTACCTGCGGCTCAGAAGCACTACCGTTTAGAGAACATTTGTGCATCTGGAGGCTTCAAATGATAGAAGTGAAATTATCCGGATTTTCGTTTTTCTCTTTATGTACAAGCGATTGTGTAAGGCATAGAAAAATCTCATCGACACAAATTTATGTTCAACATAAAGTTAATTGTGTGCTTTTCTTTCATCTTATTTCAAGTACTCCTTGCCCAAAATGAGAACACGCTTAAACAATACAGATAAACTGCCTTAAAAGTGCGTTTGATGATACGGTTGCTAATGGTTTCAACATACTCTGTGCCCGAATGTTCCAGAGTTTAGGAAAGGGAACTGATGGTGGAAGTAGAAGCAGCTCTGCGGTTCTCGTCTTGCTTTGAGGGAGCTCTCAAGTGGTGTTGGCAGAGACTGTGGTCGCCCACGGTCCTGGCCCAGATCGTCTCCCTTCCAGCAATAGGGTTTTCAGAACTGATTCTTAGTTGGTAAATTGCTTTAGCACCGATCAATCATGGGCCAGAGACATCTGTAGGGATCAAAGATAGTAGGACAATCCTTACCACCAGAGACGGTTTGGATAAAGAAGCCAAGAGATCTGTGAAGGAACTGGAAGGGAGGTCAGTGACTTGCCCTAAGTGTTG
Source organism: Echinops telfairi (assembly GCF_000313985.2). NCBI lineage: Eukaryota > Metazoa > Chordata > Mammalia > Afrosoricida > Tenrecidae > Echinops > Echinops telfairi. The sequence continues at coordinate 2,281,948 of NW_022111373.1, forward strand.
CTGCTAGTGGGGCGGCGAGCGGAGGTTGGGTCTGAGCATGTCTGAGTCCGCAGGCCTTTCAATAACCAGTCTGAAGCACGGCCTGCTCCTCATCTTGGGGTGCTTGCCTCGCTTTCTCCACGAGCCTTTGGAACTGTCTTGTGCTCGCTCACAGGAAGCTTCTCTTGTCTGCCTTAGTGGTGCTTTTTTCCCCGTTTCCAGTGATTTTTCTGTTTTTACTACAATGAAATACGCACAGGAATCTTTCTTCCACACGTGATTTGGAGACACCCCGGCCTCTCTAGGTAAGGCAAGTCAGAGGTCTGACAAACCCGTCTGCCCGTGTTTGTGCCTGGTAATGCCGTCCACGGTTCGCTGACTCTCATTTTGCTGCTCTCGTCCCATTTCTGTTATTCAAACATTTAAGGGACTCACTGTGTTTCAGACCAGAAGGGACACACCCTCCCACTTTGAAGTGGAGGCACATCTTACAGGCTTTTTAAAAATACAGTTAGATATTTGTTATTATTAAAGTAATTCACACTCCTTAAAGAAGAGCTTAAGAGGGAGGGGGAAGAGGGTCTCCATGATTAGGCGTCTTGGGCTTCAGTTATGGGTGATGGAAACATTTGGGAACAGATGAAGGTCGAAGGTAGACAAGATGATGATCCTGAGGGAAGGTCACATCACTGAACTGTCTATAGGATGACTGATGCCATGTTTCGTTAGGTACTTATTTACTACCATTTAAGAGAAAAATCAGATTTCGGTTTTACTGACGGAAGTGAGTGACAGATTATACTCACAGTCCCTGCTACCAAGTCCATGCTGACTCATAACGCCCCTCGAGGACAGGGCAGAGCATCCCCTGTGGGTTTCTGAGCCTGTAACTCTTCATAGGAGTAGAAAGCCCTGTCTTTCTCCAGCAGAGCGCGACTGCTGGCTTTGAACTGCTGACCTTGCAGTTAGCAGCTCAGCTGGTAACCACCAGGGCTCCAATAGAAGAAAACATTACTCATCAACTATAAATAAATATTTTAAAGAATTATGTTTGTATATGAACAGATATATGCACACCTATGTTTATCACAGCACTATCTACAGTAGCAAAAAAAGATAACCAAAAAGCTGTGGAGGAATGGATAAATAATCCTAGTACGTATGTACAGTGGAATATTATGCACCTCTAAAAAACAATAATGGAGCTGTCAACACCTCATGACAGGGACGCGTTTAGAAGACGTTTTGCTCAGTGAGGTCAGTCAATCTCATGAAGACAGATGCTGTATGACACCACTATAATAAAAGAGAAGAACAAGAAAAATGGTTTCCACACGAAAAGAAGCAGACGTTGAAGGCTATGGCGAGGCCAGGGAGAGGAGTGGAGGTGGGGAGAGAATTATTTCTATAGTGCTCTATTTTGCTGTGGTGTACCCTTAGAAACCTGTATCCTGATTTTTCTTTTCGCTTGGAGTTTCGGAAAGTGTTTTCCTTATTATTTCAGAAATCGTAGAATCTATTTTGAAATGCCATATATCCTGTTGAGTGAATGGCTATTCATGTACTCAGTCATGCCAGGGTGGATCTAGTCTTGAGATCAGCCTTATCGATAAAAGAAGGAAAGAAAGAAAACCATCGTTCTGACTCATGGTGACCCTATCTGTCAGAGCAGGAATGTGCTCCAGGGGCTTTGCAGTTGCTGGGTTTTTAGAACAGTTCACCAGGCCTTTCTTTTGCGGCACCTCTGGGGGAGACTCGAACCTCCAATGTTTTGATTTGTAGCCTAGTGCATTAGCTGTTTACACTGTGTATACATATGTGGGAATATATGTGTGCGTGTGTGTGTATCTGGGTACATTTCTTCTTGTCTCCTTTTGAACTTCACTCAAACTAAACTTCTTCATGAAGCATAGGGTATTGGGGGCTCTTTGAGGTTGGCGGTGCCACTCACCCTTTCACTGGAGGCGTAGGCAGCCTCGTGCCAGGCAGCTGCTCCGAGGTCTCCGTCCTGCCACCTCTGCGCTTTGTCAAAGCAGCTCCAATGTCTGCCTGCGTGCGCCAGTGTTGAGATTCTGCGTGGTGTTGAGGGCACCTTTGAACCCGTCTCTGTGGGATGATGGATTGTAGTAGTGGAGAGTCAGGACACCTCCCCCAGCCCTTCCAGAGGAGAGGGCTAAACTGGGATTTATCTGGGCTTGTCACAGATGAGAGCTGTTTACTCATGAGACCTGCTTTCGTGTCAGGTCAGCAGGAGAGCCTTTCCATCTACCGATTCACAGGGCCACACTTGTCACAGGCAGAGCCGGCCCAGTCTCACAGCCTGACCACCCTTTAGTCCAGGTTCAGTCAGCCATGCTACTCTTTGTTATTGCTCAGCCTAGCTTCTCAATTGCCTGGTCATGCTTTGTGACCGCTCTGCTCAGATGAGAGGTTAAGCCTTTAATTTAGCACGGGCCCTGAGTTCGAATCCTGGCTCCACTCCTTTCTACCCACGTGTTACCCTTGTGATGTATGAGAAGTCAGGTCACCTCTCTGTGTTCTAGCTGGCTCAGCTTCTTACCAGGAATAATAATACCACCCACGTTGCTGAGTTGTGCCAGACATTCAGTAAGGTGATGCATGTGGGAAAGCATTTTATGGACCCTTTCAGTGATGAAACTGTACCCATTTATTGTTTCAGATATAATTTAATTCCACAGATTCGTGATGAATAGAAATCCGAGGTCACACCAACAAAATGTAGTGTTTCCTTTTAAAGTAAAAGCATTTCCAAACATACCTGTCAGTATAGTAAGTGTTGTGCTAAATTCCTGATGCCAGCATTCTGAACGGTGCCCTTACTGGGTCTGCTTTAGGCAAAAGTTTCTGTAAGAAGCATTGGGATCTGAAATTCTTCGTCACAGGTGAAATTGTATCACTTCCAGAAGTGATGGAGATACAAATTTTGATCGGAAGATGTGGAGAATGATTCGTTGGCTGATCCCTGTGGCTAAGCCTCTTCTCTTGGCATGGCTGGCTGGCTGGTATGTAGCCATGACTCGCCTTTCCTAGGTGGTATTTGCCCCCGGCTCACTGTGAGGGTTGCAGGATGTGTGGAGAAGAGGGCAAATTGGAGGACAAAAACTCTCTGGAGGTGCTAGCATTTAGGGCAATGCAGTGACAACTGAGTAGGGTTATGTAAGAATATTCCTCTCTTATGACTGACTACAAAGGACATACACACTTACTACAGAATGTTTGGAAAAGACAGCAAAGCTTGAATATCCCAAACTTACCCTCCATCTCACAAGCATGCAAATCAGCTTTGTTCTACATGGCCGCAGTCACAGAGGATTTCCTCAGGGCCTCCTGTGGGCCAGGTTCTGGGATGCAGCAGTGGAAACAGAATCCCCGGCTGAGATGAAGCTTATGTTTCAAAAGGGGCGAGCAGGTGAGAGAATGAACAAGTGATGCGCGCTGCAGGGGGAAACAAAGGTGGCAAGGCGCAGTACCAGGTGTGGTCGCTTTCGGGATGGGAAAGGGGAGTGTCACTTTTAAAATGAAGGAATTTGTAAAATACTGAAGGACGGGCTCCCTGATGAAGGAGAGTTGATCAGAGATATCAAGGAAGAAGGAGTAAGCCATGTTGCACATCTGAAGGAAAAACAATCTATATTTCATGAGAGAAAAACACCAAGCTCCAAGATCCTGAGGCCGAAGTAGACGGATGTGTTACTGCAGAAAAAGATGCTCGTGGCTGGAGCCGAGTGAGCTTGGGTGGAGAGCCAGAGACGGGAGAGGAGAAGCAGCAGGGTCTACACTCTACAGCAGGCGATTGGCCCCTGGAACGGGCTTTTCTTCTGAATGAGCTGGAGAGTGAGTAGAGCTTGCCGAGCAGAGACATGTCATGCTTTACCGTGTATTAATTGGACTGCTGTGCTGGGAATCTGTCGAAGTACAAGGAGAGAAGCAAAGAAGCTTTAAAGGAAATTTCTGGTCAAGGGATTCAAGGGGCTTGAACTAGGTGTGTGCTGGGCATGAGGAGAAGTGGCCCGATTCTGGATATGCTCTGCAGGTAGAGCTGACAGGACTGGAGTATGGATCCAATAGAGGCGTGAGACAGGAGAAGAGGATCAGGATGATGCTAAGATGCTGGCTCTAGGGACTGGAAGGATGGACTTGCTAGGTAAGTGGGTGGGGAAGACTTTGGGGAGAACGGGATTGAGAAGGAATTGCATTTCCTTATTGTATTGTTTTAATTAGGAGCCCTGGTGGCATAGTAGTTACATGTGGAGCTACGAACCACAGGGTCAGCAATTTGAAGCCCCAGCGGCCCTGCAGAAGAAAGATGAGGCTTTCCATCCACATAAGGAGTGAGTCTTGGGAACGCACAGGTGAAGTTCTGCCCTCTCCTATAGGATCTCTATGAGTTGGCATCGACTAGATGGCAGTGAGTTATTGTATTAATTGAAATGGAAATGCCATATACAAGCAGATGGATAAGTGAATGTAAAGTTCATGGGAGAGAATTTGGGAGAAGATAAAATATTGGGTGTCACCAGCATCTACATAGTATTTAAAGCCACAAGATTAGATGAGGTCACTCAGTAAGTAGTTTCAGAAAGAGTGAAGTTCTGAGCTTAATGGTGAGGGGTGAGGAAGATGAGGAGCCAATGATGTGATTGAGGAGTAACCAGAGAGGCAGAAGGAAAATCAGAGTGAAGTTCAGGAAGGCAGAGTGAGGGAAAGGTTTCAGAGATGAAGGAGACATCAGTGGTACCTGATGGCTGTTGGCAGGTCAGCAAAGCCAAAGGTTGAGTTGAATATTGTATTTGGCCCTGTGCTAGTTAATGAGGACTTTGATCAACTGTTTCAGTACAGGGCAAAGGATGGGCAGCTGCTGGGAGCAAGTGTAAAAGCAAATGGCACGTGTGTGTTGTGGGGGTGGGTGGTGTGGTATGCACTGTAGGGTTTGAACCCATTTACCAGACTTACAGAAGGATGGCCTGGTGAGCTGCTTTCATTAAGATCACAGCTAAGGAAACCTGACTGGACAGTTCTGCTCTGTCACACAACTTGGTCAGGATGCAGAAGTGACTCTGTCAACATGTGTGTTTGTGGAATTAAGGAAGTGGGTGTTAACAACCCCAGGGACCAGGGAACAACATGAGATCCAAAACCGATAGCAAGGAGGGTGTAAGAGCCTTGGTAGGGCTTGATCAAGGGCAATGTAACTGAGAGGAATTACTGAAACCCAAATGAAGGCTGAGCATGATAGTGGGACAGGAGGAAAGTAAAAGGAAATAGAGGAAAG
>NW_022111373.1:2288777-2291348 GCF_000313985.2 Echinops telfairi
CCCCAAGTTGTGGAAATAGACGAGAGCCTACCAGTGGTCAGCCTGAGACATTTGAAGCCATCTGTAGAGGAGGATGTGTGTCGTAATTTTAAAGATTTTCAGGTAAGGAGATACCGCAGTGTCATCTCCAAGCATGGCAAAGGCATCCCAGTTGGGTCCACAGGTCTTATATTAGAATGGCTGTTATTTTATTACTAATAACGCTTGCTAGCTAACATTTATTGAATTGTTTTGTTTTCTTAACTTTTTATTGTGATTATTTTACAGAGTGAAGCTTTACAGAGCAGACCAATTTCCCATTCTATATACATTTTGTTTCATGTTATTGATTGCAAGCCCCACAATGGAAGCTCTCTTATTCTATTTCTTCCCTGTGTTTCTGGTTTCCATTCTTCCTTCCTAACCCTTTGTAACTTTGTCCTTCGGTGAATGCTGTCCTTTTGATCTCAGATGGTTGTTTATTCTAAAGTGTACATAACTCCATGGCACTATCATTTCTTTTAGTATTTATTGAATTTTGTAGTATTTTCTTTGGTAGCTAGCGCTGTGCCAAGTTCTTTATATTCATTATTTCAGTTAATCTTCATATAATCCGGAAAGGTAGCTCCTCCCATAAGTGGGGACTTGAGCTGCACGGAGCTTGAGCTTCCAACCAAGCTCACCCAGCTAGAAAGTGGGGAGAGTTGAGTTTAAATTCATGTCCCTCCAGAGTTTGGGTTTTTACTCATAGGTGATGATAGCCCCAGATTTAAAATGGGCTGTGTTCGGCGCTACCTATTGGCCTCAAAAGCCACTGGCTCGTGAGTCCCTGTGTGTTGCCATCAGGTCAGTTCTGATTCACGCCAGCCCCTGACAGGCCCATTGGAACGCCCTCCCTGGGTTTCAAGGCTGTGAGCTGTCAGAAGTATATTGCCGGGTCTGTCTTCCAAGGCACCTCTGATTGGGTTCTCATGACCAACTTTTCAGCTACTCGCCTGTTCCACCCAGCAGCCTGAGGCCCTGTTTGCTGCATCACAAGATTTTGTTGAATGGATAGCTATCCGTTCCCTATGTAATGCTATTGATATTTGTTTATTGAACCCCCGTGGGAAGGCCAACTGATGTGTGGAAAATAGTGAAACATCTCAGGAGTTTGGGAGAAGGCAATTTGTATTTCCAGCTGTGCACGCGTATGCAGAGGCTGCATATTGTATGGAAACGGCTCGAGTGCTGGGATCATAGAACTTGTGTACAAATGCCGAGGCTGTCATCTCCAGCCCCGGGACCTTGGGCAGACAAGTTTGCTTCTTTGGGCCACAGTTTCCTGACATAAAATTTATACAGCACAATACAAACTGAAACCATGCTATTTCCCGCCCTCCCCCCCATAGTTTTGAAATATGAAATCCTGTATTGGAAATATATTCCTGATGTAGGAAATAGGCCAATATGGAAAGGAACATAGTCTGATGCATTCAAGCCCCAATTTGTTCTTGAGTTCCACAAGTCTACCTAGAGCTACATCATCCAATAGGGAAGCCAATAGACATACGGTCATTTATTTATGATGGTATTTCATTAGATTGACTGCAGACCTCCCGGATCACAGTCACTTGAGGAGTGAGATTGGGGTGCCATCTCTGAGCCCCTTACCAGATTTGCTGAACCAGAATTTCCAGGGGTGTGGCCCAGGGCCCAGGAATATTGCCTCTTTAACCACTTCCTCAGTGATTCTGGTGTAGGCTTGAGTTTGAGATTTGGGGCTCTAAAGGGCATTGTCAGAATTAACTGAGGCATATAACACATCCTAAAATGCTCTGATGATGTGAGCTACAGTGTTGCAAGAGATTTTTTACTAATTGCTTATTGCTGTGGTGAATCCGCTACCTTCACTTGAGACTAGACTAATTTGTTGGGCTCTGTTAACTCCCTTGAAGATAGCATTGCGTGTTTTCTAATAAAAGCTGCCTACATGTTATTTGTGCTTCCAAAAATATTCTTGAAAGAATTGGGGCTCTTTGTTGGTTTATTAAATTTATTTAGTTGTGGGGGAGGGGGAGCTCAATAGCCAACAGGCTACAAATATACATTGGGGGAAAATTCAACAATTCTACCACAGAACAGAATTGATTTTGACAACAGTGACTACAGATTTCCTTGAAGCAAGTGTCAGATGGACACTGGCCACCAAAGATTACTAGATCAAGAAGATAAATAAGATTAAAATGGAATTATTTCTCATTCCGAATCAGGCTTTTCCACTGTGTTTGCAGCAGCTACTCTGGGGGAAATGCCGCCTGCAAAGAGCTTAGCATTGTGTAGCCATTTGTGTGTTTGTCCAGTGATAAATCAGTGGATTTATGGATTTAATTTCCTCTTATTGCCAACCCCCTTACTATCTCAAGATATGAATTTAGAAGTTAGAGTGCATATCTACAGGTAGTAAAATATCATTTTGTGGTGGTCCCCCACTACCATCCCTGTTGGCTAAGTCTGATATGAAATTAAAATCACAGGAAAATCTTGTTAAAGATGAATCCATTCATTATGCAGTAGCGATTCATTGGTAGAAGATGACGAGCCTGGCTGTGC
>NW_022111373.1:2292853-2294768 GCF_000313985.2 Echinops telfairi
GGGCACCATCAGCTTTCTTCTCCACATTTCTTATGCACCCATTTGTCTTCAGTGATCCCTTCGACACCTCGTGATAACACAGGTTGATATGTTCTTCCATGTGGAATTTGTTGCTTCTGAGCTAGACGGCCACTCAGATATCCATTCTTAGATGAATCACTGTGTGAATGCTTATGAGCCTGAGTCATATAGCTCATTGATATGGTCAATGCCACCTAAACTACCAGTAAAAGGACTCTCTTAGGGGAAGGAAGGAACTCGATGAGACAGACAGAACACTCCACTGCTCTGGCCAGATGTCTGGCGATCTCAGTCTGTCTCTTGTTTGTTAGGGATCTTCACACCCTGACCGACCCCATTCCATGCTCAGGAGTGCTCCATCCTGGACTAGTGGGCCGATGCAACAGCCACACAGATGTATGTTATACAGAATATATTTCTGAGTCTTGAACTCTCCTGCTCCCCATTAGCAGCGGTGCCCTCTTTGAGTTGCCATCTAAACACCACGATGCCAGGGATTGTTCTGCCCTGTAGGACATAGGAGAATTTACCGATTTTTTTCAAGTGAAGGGTTTTAGGTTCAAATCCAACATATGCCTCTCACTGACAAAGTTATGAGCCTCGCTCTTTTCATAGTTCACATGGGCATAATAACAGAACCTATTTTATCTAGGGCTTTTGGGAAAGTGAAATACAATTCAACATGGAGAGAGTGCTTAGCCCATTGTCTGGCACATAGTAGGTGTCCATAATGGTGAGTCTTCTCTGTCCACTCTCCTCTCCTCATTGCTGGTACAAATGCTTAGGCGAATGATTGGATTTCCTGTTCTCTCAACAGATCACCAAGTAGTTTAGGGAGGTCTTATAGTGAATGCCTAAGAAGAATAAGGCACTGAGATTGGAGGAAGACTCATTAACAACTTGTGCTATACAGATGATACAACCTTGTTTGTGAAAGTCAAGAGGACTTGAAACATTTATTAATGAAGATCAAAGACTATAGCCTTTAGTATGATTTATACCTTATCATAAAAAATTCTTCTAACTGGCCCAATAAACAGAAAAGATTGAAATTGTCAAGGATTCCATTTTGTTAATATCTGCAATTAACACCGATAGCAGAAGCAGTCAAGAAATAAAACAACATTGGACACATTTAAGGTGGTGCTGTGAGCAAGTCATGGATTGCTAGCTATAAGGTCAGTGGTTCAAACCCCCCAGCTTGCTCCATGGGGCAAAGATGACACTGCATGTTTCTGTAAAGATTTATAGTCTCAGAAATGCAAAGGAGCAGCTCTGCTCTGATCTGTAGGGTAGCGGTGAGTCAGAATTAACTGCATGGCAGTGGGTTTGGTCAAATCTTCTGCACTTGACCTCTTTAAAGTGTTAAAATGCAAAGAGGGCACTGTGAGGGGACGGGTAAGGTGCGGCTGACTCATGCCATGGCATTTAAAATTGCCTCACATGCATGCCAAAGGTAGACAATACGTAATATCAAAGAAGAAATGGTATCTTTGAATTATAGTGTTGATGAATAATCTTGAATATACCAAGGGTTGTCAGGAGAATAAGCACATCTCTCTAGGAAGAAGTACAGCTGACATGTTTTGTGAAGCATGAATGACAAGGTCATGTCCCTGGAAAAGGACATCATAAAATGGCAGGTCAGTAAACAAGAGGACGCATTCCCAACAAGATGGATTCGCACAAAGACTGCAGCAATGGTCTCGAACACAGCGATGATTGTGAGGATGGTGCTGGACCAGGCAGTATTTCATTCTGCTGTACATAGGGTTGCTATCACTATTAGTTGGAACCGACTAGAGGGTACCTAGCACCAAGCGTGTGGGTACCAGAGCAAGACTTTGGTGGTGTTAGGTGCTATCAAGTAAGTTCTGACCCATAGATAGCCACC
>NW_022111373.1:2295530-2297512 GCF_000313985.2 Echinops telfairi
TTAGATGTTGGGATGCTAATCACAGGATTGGCAGTTCAAGCCCAGATGTTGGGATGCTAATCACAGGATTGGCAGTTCAAGTCCAGATGTTGGGACGCTAATCACAGGATTGGCAGTTCAAGGCCACAGCTCCCTGTCACTCTACTGCTACAACCGTTGTTCGATGGTCTTCAGCAAAATTTTGTTTGCATGTGATATTAATTCTGTTGGGTCATGGATACAACTATGGATCTTTTCTAGTTAGTTGGCCAAGTAGTGTCTTCTAAACTTCTTATTATAGATGGTGAGTGCTTCCAGTGAGTCCTCAGCTTGTCGGAACATTTCAGTTGTTGGCCCATCAATTCCTGGAGCCTTGCTTTTGGCCAGTGCTTTCAGTGCAGCTTGGACTTCTTCCTTCAGTAACATTGGTTCTTGTGCTTATGCTACTTCTTTTTTTAGTGACACTTTATTTTTATTTTTAAAAGAACATGTGCTACTTCTTGAAATGGGTGGATATCAACCAGTTCCTTTAGGTACAGTGACTGTGAATTTTTTTCCATCTTTTGATGTTTCCTGCAGCATTCAATATTTTTTCATAGAATCTTTCAGTAGTTCAATTCAAGGCTTGAATTTTTTCTTGAATTCTTTCAGTTTCAGATATGCTAAGGCATGTCCTTCCTTTTTGGTTTTCCAACTCTAGGTCTTTGCATTTTTCACCATAATATTTTATTTGTCTTCTTGAGCAGCATGCTGTTTGATATTTTCTGTTTACCTCTTTGACTTTATCATTTCTTCCATTTGCCTAAGCTACTCTATGATTAAGAGCAAATTTTTGATTCTCCTCTGAAATCGACATTGATCTTTATTTTCTTTCCTTTTTAATGACCTTTTGCTTTATTTGTGTGTGATGTTCTTGATGTCCTCCCACTGCTCATTAGATTTTCTGTCATTTGTATTTAGTGTTTCAAATCTGTTCTTGAGATGTTCTCAGAATTCAGGTGGCATAGAATCAAGGCCATGTGGATTTGTTTTAATTTTCTCCAGCTTCAATTTGAACTTCCATGTGAGCAATTGATGGTCTGTTCCACAGTTGACTCCTGACATGGATTTAGTTGCTGATACCAAGCTTCTCCATCATGTCTTCCCACAGATGTAGTCATTTTGATTTCTGTGTATTCTGTCTGAAGTTCACCTTGTAGTCAGTTTGTCTTGTTGATGGGAAAAAAAAGATACTTGTGATGAAGAAGTCATTGGTTTTGCAAATCCATGCAATCTCCAGTTTGCATGGATTTGCATTTCAATTACCAAGGCTATATTCTCCAATTGCTGTTCATTCCTCTTTGTTCCGCAGTACAAAACACTGACACACAAGTGGTGGATTTTACTCCTGGTGGGTACTTGTTTCCAGTGTGGGCTATTTTGAGTCTTATTGCTTACGAATGTTCTTATAAGTGTCTTTGTATTTAACTTTACTCATAACTGTGGGGAATATTCTTGGGGTGGACTCGCTGGATCATAGGTGTGTTTGCAATGGTGGGATTAAGATAATTTCACAAGTGGTTTGGTTTCCTAATGACCATTTTAAGCATAAAAAGATATCCTGAAAGGTAGTTTATTATTTCATACCGTTGATTCTTAAATAAGAACAATAAAAGAAGTGCATACAACTAGATTATGTTATAAGAATGTGTTTTCAAATATTAATGAAAAATATTAAATAATACCTCACCAAAAAATTAAAGCTGTTATTTAAGGTATTTCCATATTGCTTCTTGACTGGCATTCTCACTTCCTGTATTCTGAGCATCCTCAGATGTGTGATTCACCCTTAACCATCTTTCCACTGTAGGCGTAGGACCCCATTCCTCTAGCGGCAGGTCAGTTAGACAATAGTCCTGTGTTGGAGATATTAGACGCAGGTGATGTCTCCTCTCTGAACATATTATGTTCATCTTTGATAAATCTCTTCCACGTCTGCTGATGTACAACAATTATTCTGTCAA
>NW_022111373.1:2298361-2299435 GCF_000313985.2 Echinops telfairi
TATATATATTACAACATTTACCAGTTGAACATTTTTCAGGTGTGCAATTTAATGATATCAATTACATTAATCATGTTGATTACGTTAATTATCTTCCATAATCGTTGCCAAATTTCTCATCACCATAAACAGGAACTTGCTGCTTTCTAAACAATGATTCCCCTTTACTCCCTGCCTCTCGCCCCTGGTTACCACTGATAAATGTTGCTCTCAATATATTTGCCTATTCTTATTATTTCATATAAGGGATATCATATAATATTTGTCCTTTGTGATTAATTCAGCATAATTAATGTTGTAGTTTGAATCAAGACTTCATTTCTCTTTACGATTAGGTGGTATTCCATAATGTGTCTCTACCGCATTTTGCTTATTCATCCACTGATGGACATGACATTGCTTACATTGTTCCCACCATTTAGCTATTGTGAATAACAACGAACGTTGGTGTACCCGTGTCTGTTTTGTGTCACTGTTTCTATGTCATTTGGGTATATGGCTCATCTTCAGAGCAGTCAGACAGAAGGCTCCTCTATGAGAAATGAGAAGGTTTGGGCCTGTTATTAAGAGGGACACGTCCCTGGAGAAGGATATCATACTTGGCAAAGTTAAGGCACAACAAAAAAGAGGAAAACCTCAGTGAGACTGACTGACATCGTGGCTGCAACAGTGGGCGCAGACGCAATCATTTCCTGCTGCTGTACACAGGAGTGCCTGCGCCCGAGTGACTCCACAGGACCTAAGAACATGGGTAATGACATTGAGGATCGTTTTATGTGTCCATTGACCTCTGTGTACCTTATTTCTTACTGTCTTTTCTGTCTCTCACATAGTGATCCATAGTTTATAGAATTCCTTTATATATTCTGGAAGTAAGACTTTTGTTGGTTTTTAATATTGCAAATATCTTCATTCACTCTGTAGCTTACATTGGAATCATTTAGTGGTATTTGTAAATGAAGGACATGCTTTATAAATTTTCTTTTCACTCCCTTTACTCTATATTTTTAAAGAAAAGAACTAGGAAAGTGGAGTTTCCCTCTTTCTGTTAAGCAGGGTATACAGTTGGCTATG
>NW_022111373.1:2300880-2331600 GCF_000313985.2 Echinops telfairi
CATCATGCTCAGTCTTCATTTGGGTTTCAGTGATTCCTCTTGGTTACATTACCCTTGATCATGGAGTGGCCTTTTCTTTATGATGAACCAGAACTACCTTCCCTCACCTTTGCTTCTGGCTTACATGTTAGCTCTTTTTTCTTCTTCTTCTTTTTTTAAGCCTTTAAGTTATGGACTCTTTGGCCTTATCTTCAAACCACAGAACCAAGAGCCAAAATAAACTGTTTTAAAGAAAGATAATAGACCAATCAAGCATTGTTTTTAACTGTCCTCCCTGCCCCCCTCCAAATGGTAATATGATGGGCAGAGCTTGAAAAGAAGAGGAATTAGAGATGAAATGCACATAAATGTTAATCATCCATTAGGAAACACAGATACTTCTATGAGCTATTTTTTAGTGAGTATTCACTATGTTCCAAGCCATTTGCTAAGTGTATTGCATGGATTAAATCAATTAGACTTTGTAAACTCTATGAAGTTGGCCCTATTAATAAACTCATTTTAAAGATGGTTGAAGTGAGACCCTGTACCTTTCTGACATCACACAGTCATGAGATGTTGGGACCAGGATTCAAAATGAGCTCTGTTGCATTCTGAAGTCCAGTTCTTGACCACACTGCTCTGCTGGTGAAGGTGCATCATTGCATAGCTCAAGCCGTTGTCACCCAGAATGACCTGGAGTCTTTGGATACAGTGTTGTGGACTCCACCCCTTGACCAGAACCTAGTCTACCCTTATGTATGTAAAAATGATTGAGTCCAGATTTCCCTTTGCACATGAAGCCTAGCGTCCATCTTGTCAGCAAAGGATCACCAACTTTTAAGAACCCAAGAGAGACCACTGATTAGACTCTCTAGCTCCTTCCAGGTCCTCTCTATTATTTGATTGAAGAGCCTTCCAGCCTGTTGGCCAGGTGAGTGTGCGACCTCACGAAGGATTCAAAAGCAAGGCTGGGGACTGGCTGGTTGAGATGATAAGATCCCTAGAAGGTAAGAATTGAGTAAGATTCAGGACACTGTTCTTTGTTATGGGCAGCATATTGTCAAGACCTTGGGTATGTCCAAGTCCCTGAGGTCTGGGCTGATGGGCTGGAAGGTTGTAGAAGGAATGCTACTGTCACTTGTTACTTTCAAAATTGTCCATAGCATTGTGCACAGATCCACACAAATTACCAAAATTGGTGTAGAATTTGCCACTTTGTAGTGGGGTTGAGTGGCTGGAAGAAGAAAATCATTCCCCAGTGACTGGGTCTGCTCCCACTTTCTGGGTGAAGCAAGAAAGGCCCTTGGGAAATGTGTGTACTTGGGACCATAGCAGCAGTAAAGTCTTTCTGGGACTCCGGTAGCTCAGTGACTTGTTGTTTTGATGTGACTCTTGGTACTTTCCTTCTCTCTTTAACCAGAGGGTCTTGTCTTATTGCGCTTCCTCTTGACTATTGATTACTTCTTGCAATGGGACTTCCCTTCACATTTAACTTGAAAATTGTATTTTCTCAATTTTATGGCTTGTGACTTCCACCCGCCCATTGCTTCTCTTCCCATGTAGGTACCGCCTAAAGCATAAACATCTGTTTTCTGGGTAATTTTCCACACTGATTTCGAACATTTAGCAGTAGCGAAGGGCTCTGGGAATGATTGCCCTAGCCTGAACCAGCCGTCCGTAGACGCGACTACAATGGCAGCATAAAGATTGGCTGTTTAGAGAGTGCAGGGCTTAGTAATTGCAGAGAGCAATTTGCTTTCTCTCCTTACTAGTGTCTGTTTAGAGACAATTGCAGAAACTTTTAGGGGAATCTGACAAGAATCTTGTCCTTGGAGTTGGAGATGAGAAAAGGAAATAAATTGCAGTTTCTTTCCCTTGTTAACTAATTCCCAACAATTTAACTGAATCTGTGTATACTGAAGTCTCAGAATGATCATCATGAGTTTATTTTTTCCAGTTGGCTAGGATGCGGAGAAAGGGAGCCTCACAGCTCCTTCAGGACTCGTTCCAGCATGATCACTCCCAGGAAACCTCACCTAGGCCGGGGGCAGGAGCACACCTTGGTGCGACGACGGATCTTCCTGTGACATTTGGCTCAATTGCCTCCTGAGAGTTATCACCACAGGCCTGAGTTCAGGAGCAGAGGCCAGGAGCCCAGGACACGTGGTCACACTTGCGACTGGGCCCTCCGTTGGTTTCCACCAGAGGGGCTTTGCGCAGAAATGTGACAACTGTGTGGGGCATTTGTAGCTCCCAAGAGATGCAAGGAGGTACACTGGTGATGGTCTTGGTCAGAATAACTATGACAGACAGGGCCACCTGAGAAGTCACACTGAATCTCACCTTTGTTTTGGGTGAGGAGTTGGGGGTGGGTCATGAGGTGGGGGTAAGAAGCTATTTTTGTTGAGAATGTTACTTACAGAATATAAACTTAACCATGTTAAGGAAATTCTTCAACTGCTCCTGGCTTCCTTTAGTCAAACTTGTATGCAGAGGTCATTAAAAAGACCATAAATGTCTACTAAATTGAACAGGATATGAGTACATTTTTCTGTTAAAAATATTTGCTTCTCTAAATTCTTTTTGGAATGATGAAATCCATTGATTTGACTTCCTATGTGTGAAACAGTGTTTCTCTACTTATAAAACTCCCTGTCCTGACTTGGGAAACTCATGATTGTGACACTCCTTAGTGGCTGAGACTTGGTGCTGGGGTTCCTGCCAGCATCTACTCCTCCCAGCTCTGTGCCTGCTTTCTGATTCTATACCCTAGGCACTCTTCTGCCTTCCTCCATTAGTCCAAGTTGCAAGCTCCCCTGTTTCTCTGAGCAGATACTCCGGCAGGGTTGTTGTGGCCATCTTGGGTCCTTGATGATAAATGGAGGAGGTGACCCCTTAGGTAAAGTGCAGCCCTGCTCTGGGGCTACTGGTTAAGGTATTCAATACAGATGAGATTTTAGCTGTACTTTTTTCCTAAGACCCAATGTTATACAGTGAGCAACTTGTATGGCAGCATTATGGAATCTTATATTTAAAGTTTGTGGCCAGGGCTCAATACTTGGTAGGTGTTCAATAAATATTAAAGCCCAAACCAAGCCCACTGCAACCAAGTTGATTCTAGCTTACAGAAACCCTATAGGAAGAGGAAACTTGCTCTGTATGGTTTCTGAGATGGTCATTCTTTAGGGGAATGGATAGTTTCACCGTATGCCCCAGGCTGGTGGATTGGAACCATTGGCCCTTTGGTTATCAGCCCAATGCTTAGCCCAGAGTACCATCAGGGATCCTTCTATTAAATATTAGCTCCTTTTGAATCCCTTTCTACTCTGAGAAGAGAGTTGCCAAATTTAGAATATTTTTTTTGAGGCCATGTGGTATACCACACCCAAACTAAATTCACTGCCATTGATTTGATTTAGACTCAGGGTGACCCTATAGGACAGGATAGAGCTGTCCCTGTGGGTTTCTGAGAAGGTAACTCTTTATGGGAGTAGAAAACCTCATCTTTTTCCTTCAGGGTGGCTGGTGGTTTTGAACTTCTGATTTTGCAATTAGCTGCCCGACATGTAACCCACTGTGCCTTGTGGTATCCAAACCAACCTCATTGCCATCCAGTTGATTCTGATACAGAGCAGCCCTATAGGACTAACATTCATGGTGAAATCCACTATACCACCAGCCTGCCCACAATGTGTTATAGTGTGAAGTAAGTGTTCCTTGAAGACCAATAGACTTGAACTTAGATCTTGCCTGACTGTTACCAAACATTAATGCCAACTATGTGCATGCTAGCTTCATACCCTCTTAGAGCAGTAGTTCCCAGCCTTCCTCAGGCCGTGACCCTCTCATGCAGATCCTCATGCGTTGGTGACCCCCCAACCATAACATTATTTTCATTGCTACTTCATCCCTGTCATTTTGCTACTGTTATGAATCGGGCAACCCCTGTGAAATAGTCATTTGGCCCCCAAAGGGGTCGTGACCCACAGGTTGAGAACCGCTGCCTTCGAGTCTCATCTCTTTATCTTTAAAATGGGATCAGCCCAGCAGCTGACACACAGGGTGGTAGAGAACACTATTAGAGATTGGTGTGTGAGCCAAACTCAGCCCAGGTCATTTCTTACATTCATATCTTAAAAGGACTTAGAAACACGAACAAAACAAAGAGAAAATGCAAACATACAATCGAGTCCATCTAGGGCCCACAATGCCTGAAGTGTGTTCTCGCTAACTCTGTACAGAAGTCGCTTGCTGACTCCCCTTTGGAAGTTGACCCCTGCCTGGCACACAGTAGCTGCTCTATTCGCTGTCATTTCCCCTCTTCCACTTCTTGTAACTGTTTCCATTGGGCTCTTTTCAAGACCCACCACCAAGGCCAAAAGGAGCCCAAGATGATCGATTCAAAACGCAAATCCATTGGAGTTTCGTGCTTTATGTTGTTCTTCCACCTTTAGGTATAAGACTCATCAAGGCCTGTGTGTGTGTTTATAGTTTCCATGGATGTGAGTGGCTTTTAAGATCGTCTCTTAAATAATCATGTTTAGACTGAGTATCAGTGGAACACTTTTCTGATAGTCTTTAAACTGGTTATTTATTTTCTTGAAGAAATACAGCCCCAAATGGCTTGGTAATGAACTGCCGCTGTTGGTATGGGGCCTGGTCACATTAGGGTGAGGAAGATTTATGTTCCTAGGTAGATTTTAGTTGTGAGAGATTTAGAGATAATTTGGTGCTCTAAAGAGCAGAGACAGTGTTAATAAGCGCTAAAGGTCTGATTTGCTGTGGTTGAGTATCTGTTCATAACTTATTTATAATTCTCTTCTCACTCTGTCATTCCGAGGAACGTGAGGACCAGCAGGAAAGCAAGCAGTGACCAACATCAGATTTCCATCTAATCGTAGTCAAGTGAGCCCAGGTTCCTGCACGTGCGTGTGCCCACGTGAACCAGTGCTGAGGAGCCACGGTGGCCTGGTTGGCAGTCAGGCCAGGCCGGAGCTTGTACTGCTCCACAGAGCGGGCTGCAGACTGTTGCAAATAAGCACACTGGTCTCACAGCAAATGTGCATCAGCCCCCTCTGGGTCTTCTCTCAGTGCAGCCCATCTTCTAGAAAGACTCCCATTTCACCCTCTCTGTCCCCCAGCTCCAACTTCACCCCAGGAATCTCACAAGGATCAGGCAGAACAGCAGGGCCTACCATCCTCTCGGCCCCTGGTTCCTCTGTCCTCCTTCACCAACTGTAGCCTGCCCCTCCCCAGCCGTGGCCCTCAGTCCCTACTTGCACCACTGCCTCAAAATAGAAGCCATTGGCACAGAGGTGCTGCTGTGAAGACTGGGTGTGAGAGACCAAGGTGGGTCTTCACAGGCTCCGCAGCAAATGATCTTAACATTTTCACAAAGTCATGTGTTTTTCTCCACTGGTGGTGCAACTCCCTCTCCCCTCAGCTGAACATCTTGTCCATTTGCTGATGTTCCTCTGATCCCTCGCTGCACATGGCCCAGCCCTGCGTGTCCTCGCCTCTCTTCTCCTCTCCTTTCCCACCAGACTGGCTCCTAGGACTTTGATTCTTCTGTGTATGTGGACTCAGCCTTTACTTAAATTATATCCTGGGAGGCTTAGTTTGCTGGACTTTATCACCAGTGAGGCTTTTTCTTTAAAATAATGACAATACTAGTTCATGTTTTGAAATAATGACAATACTAGTTAATATTTTCTCCTTAACATTGGCTTTGATTCAGAGTCTGTGCTCAGGAATGATTCAGGTCCATGAGCCCACTCTTTGGGAGCTGATGGACAAGGTAGGGGACTTAGCTAGCTGGGGGGCTAGGCTAGTATTGTGTGTTTCCATTGTTCTGCCACCTGGATATCTGCTCCCTGCCTGTGTGACCTGAGATGAGTTACTCAACCTCTCTGAGACATAGCTTCTTAAACTGTAGCATACAGAGAATGCCTCCGCCCTTGCGAAGTGAGTATAATGATCACAACTGAAACGCAGACCCAACCCACTGCCCTCGAGTTGATGCCAAGTGACAGTGACCCTATAGGACAGAGGTGCGCTTATCTCCTGTGAGTTTCCGAGACTGCAACTCTTTACGGGAGTAGAAAACCCGTTCTTTTCTGACCTTCTGCTGACCTTGCAGACGGGAGCCCAACACCTCACCAACTGTGCCACCAGGGCTCTGACGGCGTCAGCTCAGAGTGTGGCAGGCCGTGGATGTGCAATAAACGTGACTGTTTCCGACTCTAGGTTGAACCCCGACTTCAGTCGGGCCTCTCCTTTAAAAAGGACACGCTATCGGGACCACTGCTAGGAAATGGGTCTGAGTTCTGCTGCTTGTGTGGGTAGGCTTCCGCTCTTGAATGAGCATATTCTCTCACTGGCCACTTTATCTGTTTCTTTCCAGGCATTTTGCAAATTTTCTTCACCCTGTTCTCAGCCCCCTGGCCAGTAGTGCTTTCCTAGCTGCTAGGATGCTAAATGGGCCATAAATTCAGAGGGCAGGGAAGGCCTTCACCCCAAATATTCCTCTGCCTTTTTTTTGGCAGATCCTCTGGCGGGATTTGTCATCTCGTGCTCATGTCCCTTACAAAATGCATGTCGCCTGGGAGCTGTGATAGTCATCTTTTCCCAGCTCTGAAGGCAGCCTGCAGGAGCCAGTTTTGATGACCGAGCACCTGGGAGAAGACCAGGAGGGCACCGAAGCCCCTCTGGGAGGTAGAGGCCGAAAGGGTATGGCCCTGAGGACGAGCCTTGTACCCTTCAGAGCCACTCATTTGCAGGGAACTCTGTTTTTGAGGAAAGGTGGCAGGTGCCTTGGCGACCTTGAATTTCACATTCAGAACTCCTTCCCTGGGGGTGTTCCAGCCTGCGCTTCTGCAAATTCCCTGCGTCCCCTGGGCACCTGCATTTGCACTCTGAAGTGGCTCTTCTAAAAGGGCAGCCTTTATTCGGAGGAATATAAAGGTCCCAGGATCTGATACACGCCCCACCACTTGGGCAGCTTTTCGGAGAAGCGCCATCAAATGGCACACCTTGGGATTGCCCGGCCCTCCTGCAGCATTGCCTGTTCATGCGCTCTGGTTCTTGGTCAGCTGCTTGGGGCTGCTGAGTGAACAGGAGGCTACATCCTGACATCAGGAGGCTTTATTCCTACCTGGCAGGAACTCAGAGGATTAAGTCAGAGATTTCCTCTGGCCCAAACTATTTTGGGAACCTTTGAGAGCTAAAGGAAGGGATCTGGAACGACTGACTTCAAACCTGGCAGCTCTTCCCCCAACAGACATTTCTGTTTGTATTATCACCTTATTATGAAAGCGTCACCTCCTTCCTGCTAGGTCTGGGCCCACTGATAGCAGGTGTGTGGGTCCCATCAGGAGCTAATGTAGATGTTCCCAGCCAGGAAGCCTGCAGACAGTTGGATGGACTGCGGTGGCAGCCGACAGATAATGAGAAATCCATCACGCGCGCACACTTGCTCACAGCTCGCGACCACATGCATTAAGCTGTGAGTAATGTGATTACTTAAGTGGCATTTTATTTACACTTTCACACAGAGCAGTGGCTGCTTCTTTTCCAAAGCAGTCATCACCCGGATTTGATTTCTTAACAATCTCAAAGTCTCACAAATCTACTAATCCAGAGGAGACGAGTGGTGTACTTTCCACCTCGCGTTATCATCTGAGAGCAGAAGATAGACTGTGGTTAAATAAAAATATATAGATAGCTACTATTTTTGTGCATATGTCCTTCAGGGGGACATTCTGTGTGGATGTCTTCATTAATTCCCATGATAACCCTAACATTTTACAGATGAGGAAACCGAAGCTTAACAAGGTCAAATTACTTGCTCAGGGTCATTTAGGCAATGCAGTGGCAGTGGAAACACCAAGAGAAGTGATCAGTTATAAAACTGCCAAATGCATGTATAGATTTTATGTGTTATATTAAGCAGAACAAACATCAATTCCAGCTCCAAGCTGGGTTAAGAGCTGAATTTGGAGACAGAGGCATGAGGCAAGATGTGAGAGGCATCGGTGGACAATGCTAAAATAGCTCATGCAGTATTGGTCCCAAATAATTCCAGCAGGCAGCCTTGACAAGGTGCCTCCAATTCTAGCTGTGATTTGTGTGTCCCGCTGGTAAATTAGATGAGGTATCTGAGGCTCTGATGCCTGATTAAATTGAGCCACCGTTTGGGTTTGTGGCAGGGGCTGTCACCGCCTCGTGGGTAGAGGTGTGCTTTCTGCAGTGAGCTCTGGATCCCTCTCTGTGTCCTGGCAGGGACCCTGGGCAGTGCATTGGTGGGAGAGCTGAGAGTTACCCCGTCTTTATTTTAGATATTTCATTTTTTAACACGGTGGCAGAGATGCCAGGAATAAAGGAGTATATGAATGAGTGACACTATTAACCGCTTAGAAACTGGTTAATTATAGTGGTGCGTATTGTAATTCACTTCAACTGCCTAGAAATGTTTGTAGACATTTCCTTGGATCGTGGCGCAAGATCTTCAATCTTATTTTCCACGTCTGGGACCTAAATATGTTTCCCTGAGTGTAAGCTGCGGGGGTACACAGAGTTGCTGCTGCATGCTTTAGTGTTGTGGGAATTGATGTCAGAAAGACTTTATCTCTCCAGGATAGTACTGCCCCAGCTATACAATTAGGTAATGCTGTCTTCATTTTACCTATACCGAAAACGTAAGTGAATGAGTGAATGAATATAAAACATGCAAACAGATGTATGTAGTTTTCCCTCTAAAGCAATTTCATGTTAATTTTGTAAAAAATTTAAAAACCATTTCAAAAGCAGAAGAAAACCTTCCTTTTCTCATCACTCAGTGATCACCACTGCTGCCACTTTCCTTTTTCCGAGTCCTTTTCTCTTTCTTCTTACAGTAGGTAGTGGGAAGTCACTAAGAGGAGTTGAGATATCTGGAACATGTGACGAAAGGACAGTTGGTCCCCATTGTAGTAAATAGAAATCCAGACTGGTAGAGCAGTCCGAGTGGTTCTTGCGTTGAGCATGCTGTCGATGTGACTGTCTTGTCTTCCTTTACAGGTCTGTAATCTCCTGGGAGGAGGCAGGCACGAGGCCGCGGGAGGGGGAGGTTATGGCGTGGATGAAGTCATTGCCGTTACATCTTTGGCGCTATGTCTTCTGAGTGATAGACTCCCAGGGGGCTCCAATTCCCGAGTAAAGGGTGTGGTTTTAGAAATCTTCTCACAAGATTCTATCTTAATAGGTTTGGATTTCATGTGGAAAGCGTAACAAGAATCTTTCTTAATGTTCTGAAGTCATTTGTGAAATGTGGACTCCAAGCTATTTACTTCCACAACGTAACAGTCAAATAGTCAAACTTCCACAAATGTAACAGGCCCCAGATAAACCTTTCCATTACAAATGGGAGAAAGGAGAAAGAAAGGAGGAATAACAGAAAGGAGCAAAGGCACAAAACAAATGGAAAAAACAGGCCGAGCAGTTTACTTTAGCTTTCCACACATGCACATAACCCCCTTTCTCTGAGGCCATCTAGGGTCTACCCTTCACATTCTAGGTGTTGGCCATGCGCTCTCGATTCCGGATGGTGCTTCCTTGGTTCTGCGCTTCAACTCTGCCTCTGGAAGGACTGGGCTGGCAACCCTGCTTCCTCAGGCTTTGGTGGCTCCATTTTTCTAGTCAACTGAGTGACAAGTCCACTTCTTTGGCCCCAGTAGGTTCAGGTGACCAGGCGTCCCGCTTTTGGCGGGACAGTCCCGATTTTTAACAATTTTTCCCACATCCTGCGGCATTTTAACAAAGTCCCGATTTTTGGAAAGAATGCACGACAAGCTAGGGTATACGGTTTTCGGCTGCCATGTTTCGCCAGGATATGAGTTTTATCAATGGTGCCCTGCTTTACCAATGTTAAAATCTGGTCACCTCACTTAGGACCCATTCTTCTCCTTGAGCATGGCATGGCAACCTCTCCTCGTCAGCTTTGGGTAGCAGATCCAGCCCCATCTCGTGATTGGCAGTCCCATGGTCTGAAACTAAACTGATGAAGAGCTGACTCTTTGAAACATAGGTGGCCATGGCCCCGCCCTTTGTGGCCCAGCAGACCATGGCTTCCTTTGAGAGCCCAGAGGTTGTGCCCTTCCCCTTTGGAGACTGTTCTGTTTCCTGTGTGCTTTGTCTCTTCGGCTTCCAGTTCCTTATACCTTGGCCTCTCAGCCCCCAGGGCTCTTGGGCTGCCAGGCCTCTGCCCTGCATGGGAAATCTCTTACAAGGTTCTTGAGATCTACTCCTCAGTCCCTGGAGACATCCTACTCTGCAAGTAGCCTCACCCCGAAGGGACTCAGCTGCTCTGCATGCTGGGTCCCACTCCTTCTCACAGTGTCTCCTGGTTTAAATCACGGTTTCGTGTCCTCTACTTCTTGCTTTTGCAGCAAGCTGTCTGTACCATCTCTGGGTTACAGCTTCCCTCGCTTCTAAGCCCTCACCAGAATTATCTTCAATTTCCCTAACTTCTCCAATAGTTGCTTCATGGTAAGACTTTGAGGTACTAGGTACCTTAAAACTCTTCCAGCCTCTACCCACTACCCCAAAATCACTTCGACAGAGGTCTCTGTTAAGCAGCCCTCACTCCCAGTATGAAATTGCCTTAGTTGTCTAGTGTTGCTCTTCAGATATACAACCAGTAGAGGTCTTTAATGGATAGAAATGTATTTTCTCACAGTTTGGAGGCTGGAAGTATGAATGCATGGCACCAGCTCTAGGGGAGGGCTCTCTCTCTCTCTCTTTCTCTGCTAGGATCAGTCCTGTCTCTTTTCAACATCTCTGGGTCATCTGTGGCTCTTGTGTCCTGTGGAGATCAGCATATGTGTTGGTATCAATCTTCTCCCAGATCTGAAAGCTGCTCAGCACAGAGACCTTTGGTCCAAAGGACATGTCCCACTCCTGGCTCTTCTTTCTTGGTGGTAATAAGTGTCCTTGTCTCTGTTCCCTTTTCTCTCATTTTCTCTCTCACAGGATAGAAAGGACACATTCCAGGGAAACGCCTCTTACATCAGATGGGACCCTGTCCCGAGTTTTGCATCTTACCACAACCCCTTGTAACCAATTGACTGATCACATTAGAGTGCATCATGAGAGATGATCACACCATTCTATCATTGCCAAATTGTATCATTATATAACTACCATTGTGAATCATGGTTCAGTCAAGGTGACATGCATTTGGGGGGGACACATTCAATCCATGACACAGTCTTTGTGAAAATTGCTTCATTTATTCCCACAGCATATTTAATTTATTATTTAGACATATTTCAGGCATATTTAATTTATAATTTGATATATTGAGAATTATAGAATTTCAGCACTGGAAGGGACTTGCATCGTTATTAACATTCCTTATTTCCCAACCAATAAATGAAAAAAGAGCACACAAATGAAAGTATACATGATTGAGCTCTCCTCCGCAGGAATTAAATATGATCTTTATTGCTGTATATTTCATTGTCTTATAAATGATCTCACCTGATAACTTTACCCACGAGGATTTTCATTTTTAAAGATAGGAACCAGGGAGCCTTGGTTGGTTGTGTCTTCTACCTTCCCTTGTGCCCTGAGTGCAGGAGTGAGGATCTTGAAGGGCGTAGGAGAGAAAAATGCCATTATTGGCTTTTACTAACTTGGGGCAGGGGAAACATCAGGGTCCTGGTTTTCAGAGAGTGGTCACATGCCCCTGTGTTCAGAGAGCTCACCTCAAACGGGAGAGGCGTTTAATGATTTAATACTGGCAAGGTGTAGCAAGCTGGCAATTTGGGGTGGTAGGCAGGCAGGCTAGCTGGTTTCAGTTGTGTTTTATAATGACTCAGTCCTGTTCTTAGGAGGAGGTGTGGGGAACCTTCTGTTGGGGTTAGGGGGACCAAGGCGTAATCTTGCTCTTGTCCATGGAATGGCAAATCACAGAGCAGTATGGTTCTTCAAGACGTAATGCTACTGCTCAGGTTCTCTGGATAAAGTAGACTGATTATAGTGATCTTATATGCATCGTTCTAAAACTGGTCACAGGAGCTTCCTAGTACTAGGGAAAAAAGTACAGACTGTGAATGCAGATGATAGATTTGAGAGATCCTGAGCAAAGCTGGCCAAGATCCCCTGCATCTCTTCTCTGTTGCAGCCTCTGGGCTCAAGTTCCATTGCCTTTTGTCTGAACTGATTGCTGTTGCAGCAAAGACTCCATGCCCTGCACATACTGGTTCCTCTGCTTGCAATTCTCAGTCTCAGCTCACTTTATGGTCCTTCCCCAGAAAACCCCTTTTTCTTTAAGGCTTAGTGAACATGGTCCTTCTCCGGTAGAGTCTGCTCAAGGTCCCTGGAAATCTTGTTGGCTTCCTCCTGTGCCCCTGCACCTACTTTCTGATCACGCTTATGCACCATACACTCACATTCACTTGCCCTCTCTCCCAGACACTCTGTGGACTTCAGGGACATATGTGCTGTTTTCTGGCTTGGCGCAGGACAGGCAACTTTCACAGGCTCTGTGACTGTGCACATGGAGAGCGAGCAAAATTTGCCACTGTTGTCCTTGATTTCATTTGAGTACCTCTAATCTATCTCAGAGAGAGAGAGAGAGAAATAGAGAGAGAGAGAGAGAAGAGACAGCTCCTAAAAAAGCCCCCCCCCCCCCAGTGTCTATAGCAGCTGTTCTCAACCTTCCTAATGCTGCAACCCTTTAATACAGTTCCTCATGTTGTGGTGACCTCCAACCATAAAATTATTTCTGTTGCTACTTCATAACTGTAATTTTGCTACTGTTATGAATCATACCGTAAATCATAATGTGTTTTCTGATGGTCTTAGGCGACCCCTGTGAAAGGGTCATTCAATCCCCAAAGGGGTCGAGACCCACAGGTTGAGAACCACTGGTCTATTGGATTGTGTGGATGTCTCATTGGGTTGTACGGTTCTCTATTTTTTGGCCCCCATTGGTTCTTTCTAGACGTAATGTCACTGTCTCTGTGGCTACCCTAGGCCTTCATTGAGGGTAGCTAGATCATGGAAATCCCCCTGGAGGGGAATAAGGTAGCTTGCTGTTCATGGAGTGAACATTGGTGTTCATTGATCCCTTGATCATGGGTACTAGATTCCTCCTGGAGGTCTCATTCACACTCACATCTATTGCTCTTGGTGTGAAAAGAGTTCTTTGTAGGGTCTGTGGGTTTGCCATCTTGTCTGTGTGATGTAAGTGCATTTTCTATCTGTGCAAGGAATCAGATAAGCAAATTCCCAAAAGCACAGCCTGGCTGAAGCATCTTGTGGTCATTTCTTTATGTTTTCTGGATCTCTTTATCATCTCATGTAGCAATGTGAGGGAGTAAGGGGGGCCAGAGGGCGATTGTGTTGTATCAATCTCATAGTTGTATAAGTGCTTGTTGGGTGACAAGAAAGGTCATGCAAGTCCCCCTGACCTAGTTTTTATTGGAATTAACAGTCCTCAGGCATATAGGCCAGTGGAGAGTGTTGAATCAAGCTCAGACTATGGGTCTACTTCCATGGTGATCTTTGGTTTCAGTAATGACTGTACCTCAGAGAGGCGGTGCCCACCCTTCTTCATGGAGGCCTTGTTGGTGATTGTAGAAGTGGACTGTGGTTTGGTAGTGGGGGTTCATTTCTGGAACTCTGGATACCTCTTATCACAGGGACATGCCATCTCAAAAATGCAAATTTTAGATGCCAACTCTCTGATACCATTGCCTTGGAATGGCCAAAAGACCTTGAAAAGATTTATTCCTGGGTCTTTAATGAGGAGTATCTGCTATGTGAGTGGTGTCTCAGCACATGGGATAGGGCTGACAAGGTGCTTGGGCAGCTTTAGGGACGCAGAATCTTTATTGTTACCCTTTATCAGATGTTCCTTCGAAGAGAAGAGGCTGAGTGGCAGGGTTGGGAGGAATTGTAGCAGCCCTAGCTGTGCAGGTAATGAAACTTTCATGCAGTCTGTGGCCGGAGGTTTTCAGAGAAATGGCTGGTGCCAAAGCCACATCTTCCATGCAGTGCTTTAATGCTGGATGTTCCATTTTGAACTGGCCCCCAGGGAGTGCCAGCAGCAGACAGGTGTGAACATTCAGTCTACTGCTCACAAAAACCGAGAACTCACCTGGCCTCCCCTGCTGGCCTGCCCTGCAGCATCACTGAGAGGACCTGTCTGGACAGCAGACCTTGGCAGGCCTGAAGACCAGAATTTTTGTCCAGAAAGCTCTCTTCATTAGGGTGGACCAGGAACCCGGAGTGAGCTGATGCTCTCCTGGACCAGGAACATGATCGACGGTCATGAACTTGGTGCTCCATCATCTCAGAGGTGGGGAAGGTGAGGTTTCCTACCCCAGGGTAAATAAAAAAGAGATATTGCTACCGGGGTTCCAGTTCATACATGCATGAAATTAATTTTATTCCAAACAAAATGTGCTTAAACACGTCTCTGGGATCAATGGGCAACTTCAGACAGGTTCTCTCAGGAAGACATTAGCCTTAGTCTTGTTTTATGGTGCCTTTAACAAAAGGTTCAGTCCCAACAGTGGTGTCTGATAATTGCTAGGCCAATTAAATTCAAAGTGGAGAGGTCAGCTCAGAAGGGCTATAGTGATCATTTGTCTGGATTCCAAAGGCAGGCTCTTGATGGATTTTCTTGAAGGACACAGGACAATCATGGGGGCTTATTATGAAGAAATTTTCCAAAAATTGAAAACTAAACTGGTCAGAGAAAGTCCAGGGAAGTTGTGCTGAGGGATTTTTTTTTTTCTCATCACAACAATGAACCTACTCATTCTTAGAGGGCTTTTTATCCCAGGGCTGTCTCATGGGAATTTATTTGGGGATATCAACTCCATCCACCCTCATTTTGCCCCTTCAGATTCTGTTTCTGTTCCCAAAGCTCACAGACCATTTAAAAGGTACATGGTTTGATGCCTCAAGGCTGTCTGGGCTGCCACGTTGATGTACTATAAACCAAAGAGAGCAGAATTCTATGGTGGAAGGATTAGAGAGAGCAAAACACCACCTTCAGAAGTGTATAGACCGAGATAGAGGATATGTTGAGAAACCTAGCTTCAAAATGTGGTATTCTTGTTGAAAAAAATGTTTCTTTCATTTTGGATCCACAATCGATGCTCATGGAAGCAGCAGTCAAGAGATCAAACGATGCGTTGCACTGGGTCAATCTGCTGCATACAACCTCTTTAAAGTGTTGACAAGCAAGGGTGTTACTTTGAGGACTAAGGTGCATTTGAACCAAGCCATGGCATTTTTAATCACCTCATATACATGTGAACGATGGCTATTGAGTAAGGAAGGCTGAAGAAGAATCGATGTATTTGAATTATGACGATAGTAAAGAACATGGAAAGTATCATGGACGGCTAAAAGAACAAACATCTGTTTGGAAGAAGTACAACCGGCATGCTCCTGAGATGCAAGGGTGGTGAGACTTCAGTTCATGTACTTGGGACATGTTTTCAGGAGAGATCAGTTCCTGGATGAGGACATCACGCTTGGTAAAGTAGAAGGGCAGTGGGGAAAAATAAAAGGAAGGCCTTCAACAAGATGGAGTGACACAGTGGCTGCAACAATGGGCTCAAACATAAGAACAGTTGTGAGGGTGGTGCAGGACTGGGCAGTGTTTTGTGCTGTTGTACATAGACTGGCTGTGAGTCAGAACTAACTGGGCAACACCTAACAACAATATTATAGCACTGTATAATTGTCATATTGTAGCATTACTCTTTTGACTTGCCCTTGTACACTAAAAGTCAGGGAGCCAATCGGGAGAGCATCTTTTGGGAGGCCTCTGCCACGTGGGCTAATCTCTCATCCCTTGGTAGCTCCTTCCAACTTCCTGCTCCATCTCTGAAGTAACCTAGCCCCATGTCTTTTCCCAAGGTCTGCAGTCTCCAAATGTGTCACCCTCACTCCCTTTCCCCTGCCTGGGGCTGTCCAGGCAGTTTGGCGTCCTGGTTAAAGCATGATCTCCATAGTCAGACAGAGCAGGAACAGCAAATGCAAAGGCTCAGACATGGAAGAGGATATAGGGTGGTCCAGGACCAAACCAGACGAACAAAATACAGAAAGGCCCCTGTTAGAGCAGTGTAGAGAATGGCTTGGGCAAGGGTGGAAGGCTGACTAGAGCATATGGCGGTGATCTGAGGAGATGCTGAAGCAGGGTAGGGCTATGTGAGTGCAGACAAATGGGGAGCTGGGAAAGAGATCTATCAGTGAGAATGGATCAGATTCTGGGTCTGTTTGAAAGATAAAGGGAAGGAGAGTGGATGAGTCCAGTCTTTGGCCTGGGTCTTACCTGCAGGTGGACAGAGGTTCTCATTACTAAGCTGGGGACACCTTGAGAGCAGATCCTGTGAGGGTGGAGGAGGAAATAACTAGCGAGTGCTCAAGGCTGGGGGAGATGCCTTCTATTGGGCTGCACCTGGTTTGCTATTCTTGTTAGACATCTGGTCTCAGTCACTAAGTGTGTGACTTCTTGAATCCCATTGGGGACTGCACATTTGAGTCACCTGGGGATCTTCAAAACTCTCAATGCTGAGACCCACTGCAGACCATATATCAGCATCTCCAGGATGAGGCCCAGCTATCAGTGAGTGAAGCCAAGAGCCAGAACCACTGCTTTTAGCTAGTTCCTGTGGTTGGCACCTCCCATAGATGATAGTTGGGGAGGAAGGGCTGAGATAATAGCTATTAGTTGGTGGTTTTTACTCTAAAAGGTAGCATCTGGATGCTTATGGAGTTCTGCCAGGGGGTGTGGTTGACATTCTCAGAAAGATGGTGAGACCTAATTAATTTGGAATTTGTGATACTTGGACAAGGCTGGGCTTCAGGCCAGTATAATTCGTACTTTCTGCAAAGTAAAAGTTGACGTGCTACCCGCTACAAGATGGCAAGGGCCTTCTTCGTAAGGGGTGCCAATGAGACGGACGCTTTCAGGATTCTACCATCTGTTTTGTACATGTAAATTGATGGTTACACAGCCATTTTGCCTGGTCAGAGCAGATCCAGTCCCCTTCTCTGATTCTCTTTAATTGTAATTGAAACTTCAATTCATTTGCTTATCCTCCTATAATCTGTGATAGCTTACAATAGTTCCAAAGGCCTCCCTCACAAAGAGCCCGCCGGTGGACAGATCATCTTTTAATAGACATGGCCACTGAGTCCTGCAAGATGCAAATCTGGCCTTTAAAGAATTACATACCTGTAATTCAAGTTTTAAAATTTCATTGAACTTTCTCCCCTGGAACCCAATAAAATTATAATATTTCATAATTAGTTTTTGTAGTTGCAATTGGTCTCCCTTCACTTGGCAAGATTCAAATGTGTTAAAAAATCACATTGTTGAAATTTTTAACGTATTATTACTCCACAAAGCTTAAAGTTTACCTCATTGTTCTTGGGACATAACCATGGAGCTGGACATGAAAGCGTATATCTGTTATTTATCGAATATATATGTGCCAGACAATATACCAAGCACTTCACTTCATCATTGCAAGACGTTGTGCCTATCCTTCCAGGTAGGTGGCTGCGATCTTGTTGAATGGTGAAGGCAGCTGCAACCAGAGAAGCTGAGTGCACTGTGTAGGGTCACGTAGCTGGCAATCTCTGGAGGCAGGACTGGAACTTACAGCTTTGCCGGGGACTTCCCTGCTTGTGCTCCCTGCTCTGCCTTTGACGCCACGGCTCTGGCTTCTTCTGAGCCATTTGTACTGCTTTACCATTTAACTGTTCGTTTCTGTGTTATCTATCTGTCTATCTATCTATCTATCTATCTATCTATCTATCTATCTATCTATCTATCTATCATCTATCTATCTATCTATCTATCTGTTTATAATTTAACAGTTCATTTCTTGTGATATATCACAAGAAATAGATATGTGTATATATATATATATAAAATTATCAGCAATCTGGTTTTACCTCTCTCGAGAACCCTGTCTAACACAGTCTGGTGGCTTTGAATCTGAAGCGACCCCTTGTCATATTCAGAGTGCAAACGGAGCACCATCTACCAGTCACAGCTCCGAAGAATACTCAAGTACAGCGGGGAATGGGGGGTTGATAGGGGAGAGGAAGTTCAGACTTTTATTCTCTTTGGGAAAGGCCCAGTTAATGGTTACTACCCTTTAGCCCAGATAGGCCAACCGAGACAGACAAAGAAGTAATGGCGTAAAAGAAGGGTTTGATTTCAATATACTTTACAACTTGGTTGGAATTAAAAGTGATAGTTCTATTCCTCCTATCAGCTGCAGCAGTGGTTCTTAACCTGTGGGTTGCGACCCCTTTGGAGGTCGAACAACTCTTTCACAGGGGTCGCCTAAGACCATCGGAAAACACATTTCTAATGGTCTTAGGAGCGGAGACACCGCTCCTCTATCCGTCTGCAGGTGGTTCCTCCCACATGCAGATACGCCCACATAAGAGTAGCCAGAGTGAAGACTGTTACCCATGCCACACCATGCTTCAAGACAAAATTCCATTTATTTGTCATTAGAAATAAATATTTCACAATATATAATTACAGATTGTTTTTGTGATGAATCACTGTGCTTTAATTATGTTCAATTTGTAACAATGAAAATACATCCTGCATATCAGATATTTACAGTATGATTTATAACAGTAGCAAAATTACAGTTCTGAAGTAGCAATGAAAATAATGTTATGGTTGGGGTCACCACAATATGAGGACCTGTATGAAAGGGTCGCGGCATGAGGAAGGTGGAGAACCACCGCGCTAGAGGGACCTTGGTATTCTTTTTCAGTTTACATGTTTACCAAGACCATAAGCCCACATCAACCTCAGCTTTTAGATTTCCTCAAGTTACTTGAGAATCGCAAGACAAACGAATGTCTTTGAAGAAATGTAGATAGTCTATCACTCTTGGTCTCTGATGTCAATTGGGGATTTTGATTGAAGTTGGCCGTTTAAAGTGATGTCACAAGCAGTTATTCATCTGAAATTCCCGTAGAAAGTAACCATGACTGAGAATTTCGATTCAATCATGGTTTTGCTAGCTGTTCTGCAGTAATGACATAGCTCACTAGAGCACACTCCGATTTCTCCCCACTTCAGTTGTTCTTTCCAATAACCTAATGTCTTTTCCCATGAGCTTCATGAAGGGTGGGGCCTTTTCAAAGGGATGATGGTAGGTGACTGAAGGAAAATACCTGGTTTGGGCTTTTCTAATGTTATGATGATTTGAAATTTTGATGCAATTATGTTTACATTCCTGCCTACTGTTTGATATC
Organism: Echinops telfairi; assembly: GCF_000313985.2. NCBI lineage: Eukaryota > Metazoa > Chordata > Mammalia > Afrosoricida > Tenrecidae > Echinops > Echinops telfairi. The sequence continues at coordinate 2,320,162 of NW_022111373.1, forward strand.
ATTCTTTTATTTTTTTTCTCATTTATAATGCTTTCGTACTCAGGAAGTTGAGGTAGGTTTTTGACTTTTCAACTGTGTGTAGATGTAGCATTGAAAATCGTTGCCAAATAAAATGTAAATTTCATTCTAAGTCCTAAATCTCAGTGGTAAATATTTGTTTTAGTTCAGTGAACCAGCACTGTGCATATTTATTTTTCATTGGTATATCCAGGGGATGCAATTTATCAAATGCATATAAACAGTCCATTTGTTGCTTTATCTTTTCTCATTAGTTACAGTACAAGTATGATTGTCAGTTATTATCTGTGTTTTACTGGTGGGTTATTTATTGAAAGAGCAGAGAAACTGACATTGTTATTTTCTAAATCATTTTGTCTAAGGCCTGTAGGACTTTAAACCAAATGTCAGACCAATTTATCAAAGAATTGCTCTATTCAGGATGAAAGTGATTTAGAGTGTGTGTATAAACAGACACCCACCTCTCTCTCTCTCTCTCTCTCTCTCTCTCTCTCACGCGCGCACACACACACACACACACACCCCTATCCTCCTTTCCCCCCACCCCCTCTAACCACATACCTCTGTGACAGTCATGGGACTTTCATGGGGCTATAGGGGTGTTAATAAAGGTGTACCAATTTCTATTTGATACAATTTGGCAAGGATTTAATGTGTGCTATTAGTGATGCTTCAGGGAATGTGTAGGTGAGTAAGACCCAGCCCTGCTCAGAGTAACCTAGGCTGTACTCATAATGTGGGTGATACAAGCACATGGAAATGTGTGAATGCATATAGCTTTCAGTCTCTGCTGTCTGCAGGGAGAAGGATGGGAGGCCTCAAGTCATTGCTCAAGCTGGGACCGATTGCTTGTGCCACATTATTCAGAAGGATTCTCACTGGGATTCTTCACTTGGCATAGGAAAGGGCCAGCCCCATTGAGAAGAGGCAGAAAATTGCTTGACCAGAGATATGAATGGAGACACCTTAGAGGCAGTTGTATGGGAAGCCAGATTCTTTCCCCATTAAATGGAGTGCTTTAGTAGCTAGCTTAGTGTGCTTCCTGTGCAAATAAATTAAAACTACAGGCAAATGTTACATTATGCAAGGATGGATTTATATAGTATATTCTGGAAATCTAATTTTTCCAGGGACTTCTATTATCATTTCAGAGTCTCCTCCCACCCCCAAACCCACAATCAGCTCTCTTCCTAGTCTCCCTAGTTAAGAAGCTTAAAAATTAACCAAACTCATTTGCATTGGAGTCCTTTGAGAACGATTTGGTGACAGTCCCTTAATCAGCCTCTTTCTGAAGGGTTTGGAGTTTAGTGAAGTGGGCCTACCTCCATCCAGGATGAAGCAGTGAAAAGTCCAACGTGGGTCCACCAGGCCTTGTAGAAAGGGTTTCTCTGTTTGTCCATCTGCAGCAGGCCTGGGCTCAGCCCTGGCTTCACCTTGCTTCCTCTGTTCATGATGCTGGCTCACTCCTGACTGAGGCAGACAAAACTCCCATTTATTCTCTAGGCTGGTAATTTGCATTATCTCAGGTAATCCTTAGTTGAAACTTCTGTGTTCATTCAAACAGCTTAGATAAAATATGTAGGATGGAGAAACTATGATTTTCATGTGAGGTAAATGCCTTTGAGCTGTAGCATCTGAGGCTTTATGGTGTACACATAATAAATTATGGTCATAATCAGAAGTAAAATATTTGGCTTTCAAAAGGGCTTGCATTTGGCTCTGCCATCCTCCTCGTCCCCAACGTCTGCTGTGACTCTCTTTGGGACTGAAAAATGTATCGCCCCAAAGGCAAGTCCCCAGAGAATATTGTTAGTAAGTTATATCAGCCATCTGGGGACTTGTATGGACTCACAGGAGATGAGGACATCAGGTTCCTTTTCAAAATGGGCTGGAGCCTTAGACTTTCTGATTGTTAAGATCACCCATGAAGAAGAAACGTAATCACCCAAAATATAGCATCCGTATGTTTGCATTATTGCATGTTAGGCAGACTTGAGGCTTCCATTGGTGAGGAGAAGAATGCTCATTGGTTAATGTATAACAAACCCAACACTACGGTCAGTACAATGCTGACTCATAGCAACCCCACAGGACCGGGTAGAACTGCCCCTGTGGTTTTCTGTAAATCTTTACAGGAATAGGAAACATGTCTCTCTTGAGAGGAGAGACAGCTGGATGCATAACCCCTCTGCCCACATGACTCTGTATATAAATATTTTAAAATGGCCTTGCCCTCCATGAATGCTTATCAGAATAGGAAACCTCTAAAGTAGTTGAAAACCCAGAGCCAAGGTCCTTTCCATGAGCCACTGGGTGACCAATCCACAGGAAACAGTACTATGCTAGTGAGGTAATTTAATTAAAGTGATAAGCAAAGAAATCGAGTTTTATTTACATTGATAAGCTATATATGGGCAAAACCAATTGGGGCCATGATTCTCCCAATCTTTGATTCTTGGATGCCTCTTATCTAGGGATGTTCTCTGTTCAGTGTCTGATGGGCTCTCCCAAGGACTTGTCCTTGTGCTAGGCATGTAATGGCTTGTCTCTGTTGTATCATGATCTTTATGATGATGTTTTTCCATTGGTTTCTGTATTCTAGGACATGCTATATTCTCATGTCCCAGAACACAGAAGCCAATGATCCCAAGTCTAAAACTCATTTAAATGGATTTTAAGAGTCCCTAAACAGAGTTGGTAATTTTTAATTATAAAAGGGTCTAGAGAAGTAGACTTTCTCATTCCTCCTCTGCCCTGTCCAATCGCATTGCAGCTTAATTAACATTATGTAGTTTAGCCTATAAAATATACATGTAGAGTAACACTGCCATCCTTCATTCCTCAGCCTTTATGATGCATTAATGGGAGTTTCTGAGTTTAATAAATGACAATATTTAGATGCATATCATTTCATTTGTTCATATTTAAAAAAAACAACTAACCATTGCTGTGGTCTTTGCATGGCTTAGGGAAAAAGATAACTTCATCATTAGATGATAAAATTACCAGTCAAGAGGCAGACTCGGGCAAGTTTGATCTGACATAACCAATATGCCTTTTACCACCTTCTGAATTTTAAAAGACCACTACTTTATTGGACCAGAGGAAAGGTCAGAGGTCAGGGCTCTGAAAAGCTTCCACTTCTCTGGGGGCTGACCCGATCTCTGATCTAATACACACACATGTGGAACACACACTCACACAGTGCAGCCTCAAGGTGGGGTGGGGAAGGCACCTGGTGTGGGAAGTATAACTGTTAGAAAACTGGTCGAACAGTTCACAGTATCCACAGTGCAGTTAGTCATGGGTCTGCTTAAGGCTATACAAAGCAGTATCAGTTAAATAGAAAAGCAAAGCAAAGCTAGCCTGATGCCACCAGGACCCTGGGCTCCAATAAAACGATTTGCGCTGGGCTCGTAGTGGTTCCGTGCTGGGCTGCTAACCGCAAGGTCAGCATTCTGTATCCACCAGCTGCTCTGTAGAAGACAGACAAGGCTTTCCACTGCGATCAAGAGCTGGTCTCAAAAGCCACAGAGGCATTTCTACCCTGTCCTACAGGGTTGCTATGAGTCAGAATATACTCGAGAGCAGTGAGTTTGGGTTGGTCTGAATAGAAGGTTGGTTCAGAACCCCAGATCGCTGACCTGGTGGCCTTTGAGTAACCAGGTTGAAGGTTTGATTTCAGGGAATTGTTACAAAGCTCTTGTAGTGCTGCTGATAAATGCCCAAAGGTTATTCCCCTCAGCCATAAGCCTCAGCCCAAGGGCACTCATTTCTAACTTCTTGAGTCAGCAATCCAGCTCCCCAAGGCTCTTGGAGGTACCGTAGTCTGCAAGTGGGACTCAGATGAGCAGATTCTCAAGAGGTGAAGCTCTGAAGCGGCATTTCTTTCTCATTGGTTCTTTCAACATGGGATTGGATGCTGCTCCCCAGACAGGAGGGTGAATGAATACATCTAGCCCAAGCCAGCTTGGATTCCTCCTGTGTGCAGGATTCCTGGACTGCGTTAAAGCAGGGTGGAGAGGGAGTCACCCGTGCTCCAAGAAAACGGTGTGTGTCAGGGGCAGAAGGTGGCATCAGCCATCCTGCGACCTCACAAGGAGGAAGGAGAGTCAGCCCAGTGCTCTTGCTATGAGGCAGGGGTCGGGTAGTCATGCCTGCCCTCTCCTTGACCAGTTCTGACGCCAACCGTCACTGCCGCCGCACACTCTGCTGCTCGGCTGCTGTAGAGAATTCCCAGCGACGGCCACCTAGAACCCATAGACCATATGCGTGATGACGGGCTTCATTAGGGAAGTAAACAGATCACATTGGAGGTTCAGAAATGCTCATGACACAGTTCTTAAGTCAAGACAACCCCTTCCCAGAGGCCTCTCAGCCATGATGCCCCTTGGCTTCTGCCCTGCTCAAGCAAGATTTATAGAGTGCCTTTAGTTCTGCCAATAAATCCTCAAAAGACACCCTGCTCTAATAAGCCTCAGCCCAGAGGCACTCAGCTGTAGCTCTGTGGGCTAGCAAACCTAGGTCCTCAGTGAAGTGCACGAGGGCATCCCAATGAGAGCCTGCCCACAGCCATCCTCCGCTTCGCTCCCTCTTCTCAGGATGCCCACCTCTTTGTCTCGTGCTCTCGCTTCTGCTGGTGCTGGTGCCACTCTTCTGCAGCTTCTCTGGGGTCAAGGAGTTTGCGCCCTGGGTCCAGGAAGTTCAATGTGCAGGGATCTGGGGCAAAGGGATGTGCTGCACTTCTAGTTCTTCTTTCTTGATGGTAATGCGATCTCCCCCACCACATACTCCTGCTTCCGAGATGACTCATTTTCCAGCCAGCTCCAAAACTTCAACTCACTGTTATTGGTCGATTCTGACGCACAGCGATGCTAACGGCCAGAGTAGAAGTTTCGCTATGGGTTTACTGGACTGTTGTCCTTTATGGGAATAGATAGGCTTATTTCTTACCCCCTTGGGGTGGTGGTAGTTTCAAACTACTGATCTTGCAGTTAGCAGCCCAATTGGTAACTCACTAAGCCATCAGGGACTCCCTAGAATTGACTAATCCCCCGGCAGAGCTCCATGGCTTTACAATTACAATGAACCCTGCTAACTATCATTTACAAGTGAAGCATCTTCCCTGCTTTTCTCGGACTCAAACCCATCAGGAAAAGAGAAAACACACCCAGTCTACCCAGGCTTTTGGTGGGAGTCACAAAGATTCTGACTACATAATTAAACAATTCACTGCACCACAGCTCCGGATGCTCATAGTCTGACTATAACTGCAATAGTGCCTACTCAGAGACCCCAACTCCCATCCTGCTCACTGACCATCCCCCAAGTCGGATCTGGTGCCGTGAGCAGTTTCCCATGTGCTCATGACCCCTGAGTCGCAGTGATGTGGGCTATTCTCTTTCAGCCAATGAGAAGGAAGTTATGTCCAAAGTTACTTTTCAGCTGCTGGCTCCTTGGATTCTGCCTCAGCAAACCGCTTTGCTACAGCAGGGCAAAGATGGTCAGATGTAGACAATCATCTTCCTTCCCTGGTTGGCCTTGCTGGGCCAGGGGCTGTCTGAAGGACTTGCTTTGCATAATGAGTTTTCACTCAAGGTGTACTTTCACATTTGGGCAGCAATTAGGCAGTAGTATTACATTTGCAATGATTTTAAAATATTCTAATACAGATATATGCTTTCAGAAGCCTTACACATAAAAATTATAATTCTCCCCAAGAAATATGTAAAAATGGCAATTATTGTTAACCTGGAAAAGTGACAAGGTCCGGAAGAATGCTTCTAATGCCATCCAGGGTAGAAAGTCTGTTGAAATCAGTAGGGAATATTCAGTTCTTGAGAGCTGCTCAAACCTTTCATTTGCCACCAAAGAGAAGGTGACATGTGAAATTAAAGTTAAGGCACTTGTCTTTGGCCCCAGCCCTTCCTTATTAGACCCAGAGCCTAAAGGTCCTGGGGCTTCCATGTATTAGGACAGCATGCTTAAGTAGAAAATAATTCACAGGACTCCAAATTGCCATGGGACACAATGTCATCCTCTGTGTGTGAAGAGGGCTTTGATGAACCACTGTTGGAAGGATGAACATTTCATTATACTTTTTCTCCAGTGGTGAGAATGATTTCATCCTGGGTTATCTTTTCTTTTGCCTTTATGAATAACAGAATTTCTTGGTTGTCCAGGGCTAAGAGCACATTGGTCAGAAAACTGAGCAATTGAGTACTAAATGTCCCACTTGTAATTCTGCACTTAGCTTAGAGTCATTTAACACAAGCTGTAGATTTTCTAAAAGCGAGGTTTCCAAAGATTAGGATTGTGCCTAAACTAATAAGTGGAGAGGATTTTGCAGAGAGATTATTTTAAATGGTCTCCATGACGGGTCCTGGGGTAGACCTCAAAGACTGCCTAGCCAGAGGGGGGAGAAGGCCAGTGATGCTATCCAATTAAAGACAGCCAAGCAGGCTAATTCCTTGGAGTTAAAAAGAATTCACTACTGAGGCCCCAGGATCCCGAAGAACCTGTTCATGTTTATTCATGCTCTGGAAAATGGAATCACTGCCCAAGATGCAATATGTTCTAATTTCACTTTAAACCCGGTTTCCTAAAATCTATCGAAGGGCTTAGGTGGACTCAACAAGGATCTAATACAGGCAGGTAATTGAGCGACACCGAGCCGATGAAATGCGGAGGAGACCATGTCGGAGATAGACTGCAGCGGCAGACATCATGGACGATAATTTAAACTAATTGTGCACTTTGATGTAAATTGACTTCTCAGGAAGAGAAATTGAAGCCTCCTTTTGGACAGCTCCTTGAAACTGTCTGCAGCATGCAGAGTACCTGCCAAAAACACCACAGCAAATACATTTGGGTGCATTCAGTAGGAAATCAACTGAAAAAGAAGCACCTGCCCTGAAGGTCGGGTGGGGCGGAGGTGCATGGGTGATGCCTCTTTACCTTGCAGACTGTATTCAGTTTTGCTGACGTAGTGAGGATGCTGGGAATCGGGGGAACTGGTGGACTTTGAGGGTAGGAATCGAAGGGTTTTTTTTTTGAAAGAAAGGGTCATTGGAAATGGGGAAGAGATAGCACAGCGGTGAAGGAATGGGTGATCCAGGCCCTTGTGATTTCAAAGCAATGGAGTGTCTACCTTCAATATATAAATGGTGGAAAGCTGCCTGAAGGAAGTGAATGTGAATAGGCCAGAGTGTGCAACCTTTGTTGTATTTTTATTATTATGATGTCTTTGTATACCTGGAACAAATGGTTCCAAGGTAGGTCTATCCTACACGTTAAGTCTAACACTTGAGGGGCCCTTTGTTTTGGGTCTTCTGAGCTTTGGAAAACAAACTGTGTACCACTTGCTACATGTCTGCACGTAAAAGAAATGTTGACAGTTGGATTCTCAGCTGTTACAAACCCAGAGGTTTAATCATCAGTGAGAGCAGCAAGGCATCACCGGCAGTATAACTGGTAGCAAATACACCTCGCACTTAGAAGTTGTCTCGGCTTATATGTCAAACCAAGAAGAGCAATTCTGTCTTCATACGGAGCCAAACTGTTTTTATGGTTCCTCGTGGTTAATGCAAACAGGTTGGAAGAGAAGACTTTGAAAAGATAATTGTGAATTTTTGATTGCACTTTAATACCTGTCTGGGGGAAAATGTGCTAAGCTGTTAGTGTTTTCCTTTGCATTTGGGGAGATGGGGAGAAAAGCAGGTTTCATGCAATTATGGGAGCTGCTTCCTACAACCTAATTTTTGCTTTCTATTTCTCCCCTTATATAGGATGATTATTTCAGAAACTGGAATCCCAACAAGCCCTTTGACCAAGGTAAAGGATGCACTATTTCTTTCTACTTATTCCATGGGAAATGCTGGCCTGACTTTTCTTTCCCTGCATGCTGAGTTAATGTTTCTATAAAAGCCAGCTAGCTGTCTGATTTGATTGACTGTGGAGACTGATCTAATAGGGTGACAGGAATTATTCTCTCAAGTTGGTTATTTCTCCAAGGTGATATCCAAACAGATTTTAAAAATACATTTGTAGTAAATTGACCAGCCCAGTCAATGGTCGGTTTTGTTAAAAGTAAAATGGTTATGAGGTTAAGCTGGGGACTTGTGGGACAGACTATGTGTGAAGAAGCCCCCAAATTTCCATGAGTCATAAAAAGAAAACTTTTGTGTGTGTGTCTGGGGGGTTAATCCTAGAATGCTTTTGATGGCACTGATTTTCCCTTGCAAAATTGCTTCTTTAAATTTATTTAACAAGTAACTGTGCTCAAAGGTCTCTTGCCACTTCCACCAGCAAACATAGAGCCAGGGTCATGATGGCTGTTGTAAATCAGTACTAACATCTTCTTGTGAGTTATTTAAGACAGATGTGGCCCTGCATGAATATCTCCGTTCCCATTGCTCCAAGGGGTGCTGCCGCTGTTAGTGCAGACTTGACAATGCCAGGAGATTCTACTTCAAGGAGGCCCCTGCAAGTCATGCTCAAACTCAGGTGGAAAATATGAACTTACTCCACTCTCAACGAGCCACACTTCTGGGACTCAGCTTCAGTCATGAGTTGAAGACTTTGTTGAAGTGAGCTGGATGGATGCAAAGACATCATGGAGGGCGTTGCTGTGTAACACCGCGGAAGGTGCCCCCTCTGCTTTCTGCCTTGTCCCTTCAGTGGGTTATTCTTTCTGGATTCTGGCTTTCACAAGAAAACTTGGTATGAAGTTTTTCACATATATATATGCACTTGACATGTGCCATCAAGTGCTGCAACATTTCTTTCCTTCCACTTCTTTCTTTCCCACGCATGTATTGGCCTTCCATGGTACACACAAGTACCAGACCGGGCTAGGGAGAGAGGAGACAAACAAACAGTGATGCCTACTCTGGAAGATGAGAGAGTTGGGGTACAGGAAGTAAATGCGTCAACAGCTACAGCAGAATGTGAGCTGCACATGTGAAGGGAATCTTCTAATGTTACAGGCGGGGTCTTATGTTGGAGTGTGCACGTGTATGTGTGCTTGTGTAGAGGGGGCCCAGTGCCAGGGAAAGCTTTCCTTTGGAGTTTCTGTCTGGTCTATTGGACATACCTTTGCAGTCTTTAAGGGGACTCATTCCTTTATAAATCTAACAATGACTGAATCATCCCAGTAAAACATGTTAAAGAATGAGAGGATTTGTCATTTAGTTCAGACATTTTTCATAAAAAACCCACTGCCATCGAGTCACTTCCAACTCGCAGCAACCCTGTAGGACAAAGCTGAGCTTCCCCAAAGGTGTCCAAGGCTGGAGATCTTTTTGGAAACAGCCTGGCATCGCTTTCTCTCTTGGGACCACTGGCTGGGTTTGAACCGCCCACCTTGTAGTTAGCAGCTGAGCTTTAACCACTCATCAGGGTTGCGTTTCCACTCAAAATTAGGTATGAAAAGGCTCTTTAGAAGGATCCACCTTCATTTGTGAAGGGCACCCATATATGTTAAGGAGCTCATTCCTGCACGGTGCTTGGTCACTGGGCCTCTCCCTAAGCTTGCGCTCTGCCTGGCTTATGCTTTAGAAGGCTCCTCAACTGGCAATAGTAGCAAGCTTTTTTTTTTTTTAAGTCAGAAACCCAGAAATAAGTTCTGGTCCCATAAGATCAGATGTTGCCTAACTGGCTGTCAGATGAACTTATAAATAAGTATAAAAATGACTGGGGATAGACATTTTTTATTCTAAATAGTGTACATTAGAGAATGCTAAGAGATGGAGGTGGGCATCATTTGCCACGTGCAGTTCTAAATGAAAGCTTTTCTTCATTTGGACGGAGCCCTCCTGATGTAGTTGGTTATGCGTTGGGCTGCTAACAGCAAGGTCAGCAGTTCGAACCCAGGTCCTTCTCTTAAGAGGAACCGATGAGGCCTTCAGGGCATCAGCTTTAGTAAAGATTTATAGCCTCGGAAACCCTAGAAAGGGCCCTTGTAAGTCACAATCAACTCAAGAGCAGCGAGTTTGGTCTCTTCATTTGGGGGTTAAAACAGAAGCTTTCAAGCACCCAAAAAATATTATATTTAAAATTGACTCTTGACTCATAATGATCCCCTGTTGGTTTCCCAGACTGTAACTGTTTACTGGGAGTAGAAAGCCCAATCTTTCTCCTGTGGAGCTGCTGGTGGTTTTGAACTGCTGACCATGTGAATTAAAGCCAGACCAGTAACCACTCGGCCACCAAGACTTCTCCTTAACCATCTAAGCAAGGATTTTTCTCTCCTAGGCATGGAGTTATCATCTCAGAAGCCCATAGTGGGGAGGGGACACTGGGAGTCAGCGTTGCATTGATGGCCGAGTTGTGTGCAGGGACAGTGGCAGACATATGTATTGGAACCCTGCCCCTGCTCCCTCTTTCTCTAACCCTGCAGGCCTGGAAACTGATCTGCATAGATAAATCCTCTCAGCAAACCTCTTGGCTTTATGGGGTATAATTGAGAATCTTTGCCCAGTAGCCCTGCTTTTACTACCTCAGGTGTAGCTACTGTTGGCTATTTATATAGAGAGTCATGGCGAGAACAGGCAGAGCTGAGAATAGCCCTCACTTAAAATATCAGCGCCAGCAGATGTCATCAATTACATTGTGTGCTGCTCAATAAAAATGGGAGGTTATTATATCAGCACTGACACCACTTGGTGAAATATAAACCACAGGCATGGAAGATGTGGAGCAGTTCATCTTCCAGAAAATAAAAGAATTGCTGAACTTCAGGGGAGGTTGCCTGTTGCAGAGAGAAGTCATTTTGTTTCCTAAGCTGGGAGGAAAAGGAAATTCATGTGGCGGAGGTGGTGGGTCTGGGTTGGAGAAGACTTTGTAGTCTGTAGAAATGGGACTTGGTGAAACACATCTCAGCAATCTATAAAACAAGGACGTGCTGGGTAGAGAGGAGGGCGGAAGGGACTTGCTGATGGAGGTAGCTGGGAGAGGGTCGGAAATGTAGGGAGAGCAAAGGGAAGGGGGAAAGTGGCACGAGGGATTCTGGTCCAGTGTCGCATTAGAGGCAGGTTGTGAAGGATGATCTTCTGTACAAATGTACCATTTTGAACTTTGTTTGCTTGGTGTGGTGGGGGAGCCATAGAAGACTTTGAGCCAGGGGAATGGCACAATGAAAATGAAGGCAATATTTCAGAGGTTTTAACTTGGTTACGCAATCATTTCCATTAAGAACCAGAGAAGACCTGAGAAATGATGCCCCTCTTAGAAGAGGTAATCTTGGGTAACTTCATGGCCTTGGCACCCTGGGTTCTGGCTGCCGTGTCGGTCCAACCTACCCATCCATCTTTCTAGCCTGATCTCTGAAGTGCACTTGTGACTTCTCATTACCTAGGTGTTGGTAGGGATGGATAGGCGACTGTAAAAGCAGCCAGCCAGTTCCCACCGCAAACCTCCCCC
>NW_022111373.1:2332690-2336621 GCF_000313985.2 Echinops telfairi
GACTTGAAGGCACTTGATCCATTCAGGTGGATGATCTCCTCTGGGGAGTCTCAGAGCAGAACACCTGCAGAGAGAGCTGAGGCCCCTGTGCAGGCTGATGGGCAATGGGCAGATGCCACTAGGCGTTCTGTCTTGGGCAGAAAGGTGGCAGCAGCAGAGGCCCTCGAGGGACCCCTGTGGTAGACTGACAGGCCTTGGCCTTCTGCAGGCAGTCCAGTGTTTAGGCTTGTTGTTGGTGTTGTCCAGCGCCATCGTGTTGGCCCTGCCCCCTCAAGATCGGTGCACACCAGAAGTAAACACTGCCTGGTCTTGCACCTTCCTCCCCATCATTCCCATGCTTGAGCCCACTGTTGCAGCCATTATGCCAGTCCGTGTCCTTGAGGGGCTCTCTCTCAGCAGCTGCCCCTCTACTCTACCAAGCTTGCCAGTTTGATCAGTTCCTTCCACTCCTGAGCTGCCCTTGCTAACTGCCTCTGACTCAGGAAGGCCCCTTTGTGCGCCGTAGAACCTGCTCCTGGGGTTTTCGCATGTGTGCCTTTCCAGAACCAGCTCACCAGACTTGTTTCCCAAGGATCCTCTGGGTCGGTTCAAATACCAGTCTTCCCACTAGTGGTCAGGTGCGTCAACATTTTCACCACCCAAAGGCTCCCTCCCTCAGTGGTCACCCATTGTTATTGAGTGGATTCTTACTCCGGGAACCCCCAGAGGTCAGAGTCAAACTGCCTCCAAAGGGTTTCCATGGCTGTAATCTTTACTTGGGGCAGACAGACACATCTTGTTTGGTTTGAAATGCCAGCCTTTCACTTAATAGCTAACAAGTTAACCACTAGGACTTCTTTCCCCATAAGGACCCCTCAGTAAAGCAAGAGCTCAGAGGAGGTCTGAGGTTGCTGCTTCCTCGATTCGATTGGAATATGAGGAACACTGGTCCAGCAAGAATACCACCCCCCCCCCAACCAAACTTCCTGCCACCGAGTCAATTCTAACTCAGGGCGACTGTGTAGGACAGCCAGAACTGCCCCGTGGGTTCCCAAGACTAACTCTTTATAGGAGGAGAAAGCCAGCCTCATCTTTCTCGTGTGGTCTCACCAACCACCAGTTGGTGGTTTCAAATGGCTGACCTGGTGGTCTGCAGCCTGTGTAACCACTCTCCCTTAAGCGAATAGCCTTTGTCAGATACATTTCCGTGACATGCAAAGTGGATCTGATCTTAGCGATTCGCAATGCTCCGCAGCACATTCCGAACGCGGAGCAGTCTTTCAAGAGATTCATTTCATTTTCCAAATTTGCTTTTGACTACTTCCCCCCCCCCCCACCTTTTCTTCACTCTACCTATCAGGAGGTCAGAGGGAGGTAGTGTATTCTGTGGAGAATATTTATTGGTAAGTGTGATATGGATGCTTGGGGTCAGATACCCCAAGTCTGAAATGTGGCACTTCCAATGGCTAGCTGTGTAATTCCAGTTAAATAGCGTTCTACCCCGTCCTGTGTGAGTCAGCAGCAACTAGATGGCAGTGCGTTGTTGTTTGAATGATTCCAGGAAATTTGCTCAACACTCTGATACTTAGTTTCCTTATCCGGAAAATAATGTTAATAACAACCCACTGAAGTGGAGTCAATTCCAACTCATAGTAATCTCATAGGACAGAATAGAATCACCCCATAGTTTTTCCAATACTGTAAACTTTATGGAGCCAAACCGCCACATCTTTCCCCAGTAAAGTGGCTGGTGGTTTGTGAACTCCTGATGTTTCACTTAGTAGCCAAGTGCTTAACCACTGTGCTCTCAGGGCTAATGGTAATCATTAGCTCCATAATAATAATCTCACACTATTATTGAGAGGATTAAGGGAATTAATATGGCTGGCACAGAGTAGATGGTTGGTACTTGTTGTTTTACTAAGAATTGACCTTTCTCATTCCTTTTACCTCTTTTGTATTAGCATCTTCCTTAGTTTTCTTTCTTCTCGCCCAGGCTTTGCTCACCCCGTCCTTTTCTTCCAGCGGCCTGCAGACTTAGAATGCTCTGGGCTGACGGGGCACTGGCCTGTCTTATACCAGGTGGGCACTGGCAGTGTTGCTCTCCGACTTATTATTTCGACTGAAACGGGCCAAGCTTTTCATGGGCTCGTTTACTCCATCAAGACTTACTGAATGCTCAATGTTCAACCCAATATGCTGGGTAGGAGGGACCACACTAGGGAAGACCTCTTGGTGGGGCACACAGGTGTCCCCCAAAGGACATTCCTCCACGGTCTTACTCAGGCGTGAGTGTGTGTCAGTACTGGAGATGGTGGGGGAGGGACCAAGAGCAAAAGATGTCGGGGTAAAGGTGCCTTTCTCTGGGAGACTGGACAATCTGTAAGATATTATTATTTTCAAAACATTTGTTGAAAATGATGATGGCAACAGATGTACAAAAGTGCTTGACACAGTGGATGGATGGATGGGTGTATTGTGATAAGAGCTGTATGAGCCCCCAATAAAATGATTAAAAAACGAAAATAACTACAAGGAGAATTCAAAAAGTTTGTGGACAAATGGAATTAAAAGATAATTGAATTTTCAAAAAAAACCCAACAAAACCCAAACAGATATTGATTACTTAGGCCATGACATAGGTCAGTTTTAGTTGAGGTGTCGTTTTTAAGAGTGGTGGGGGTGTGGTGTTGCCAAAACTTGCCTTAGTCACCACCTATGATCTGTGGACCAGGCTCCCCTATGCTACGTAACCAGCGTTTGCGGATGACAGTCATCTTCAATGCAACTGTCAAGGTTCCGTCACGAATGGTCTTCCCCATCTAGTGAGGGGCAGGTGAGGCAAGATTAGCCAAAAGGCCTGGATGGAAAGAAAAGTATAGTTTATTGAACCACAATATGTGGAAGAATGAAAAAAAAATTGCTTTGGGGGATTCCCAGAATAGGGGATGAACATGAAACAAAATGAATTCGATCAAGTTGTTTCAAAACTTGCTGGCCAGCCCCTTTTGAAAGAGAAATTTCCAGCTTTTTCAGAAAGCTTTTGCTGATTAAGAGAGGTTGGTTGCAGCTTTGAGGGGAGGGGCTGGGAAAGTAATGTATGTATAACTAATGCATTGTTTTAGGCTAAAATTCTGATATTTTACATGCCCCTAAGTGATAGAACATGCATTAATTTAGGTTCTCTGCTGTAAAGCCTGGTCTACCCAGGAACCATCCCGGTGGTTTATGAAGTTATTCTGGATGAGAAAAGTCATTTTAGGAGAAATAGCTGAAAGAATTTGTTATGGAATTTTTTTGAGATGAGCAGGTTGCCCTAATGTAGAATAAATGAGTGTTTTAAATTACACGTCTAGCCCTCAGTTCTCAGGGTAATATTTTTGTTTCTTTTGGAGTGAATGCTAATTATTTTTCCAGCGCAGCCCCAGCTGTAGCTAAAGCTCAGATGATGCTGGTGAACTTCAGAGCAGAATATGAACTTGTAGAAATTGATCTGCAGATAAAAATAAAGCTCAGAAAGTCCAGAGTCCCTTTCATTCCTGCTGTTCCCTTGAATAGAAGAAATGGAGAAAAACCTAGCCCTTTGACTTCCAATCTATTATACTGAGATCATGACAAGCTCTAATCCTGGCCAAAGCTCTGAACTGTTTTCAGGAGGAAAATCCTAAAACTCAAAAGGAAAGCTTCTTCTCCTGTTCCAGCTGTGCTTTGGAACCAGGGCCCAATGGGTAATAGCAGCATCCGTGCTTTGCCGCGGCTTAAAATGGCACTAGGGGAGCCAGTGGCTTACTCATAAACTCATAAGAAGGGAGGTTTCCCCCCTCTTGTTTATTCATCTGAAATTTGAGATGCTAGACTTATTAGGAACCTTAAGTCCCTATAGATTTCTTCTGGATGTGGAATCTCAGATTCCTCCCCCGTACCTCAGAGAGCTTCTGATTTGTCATCAGGG
>NW_022111373.1:2337345-2363963 GCF_000313985.2 Echinops telfairi
TATAAGATAAAAATAAGTGGCTTTGCGCTTTGTTTCCGGGGCTTTCTCTCTTGACAGTCGTCCATCTCGTTCATTTTGTCAAACCACAGCGTGTCCCTGTGTTAGTTCTCCAGCACGGGAGTTCGTTTTTTTCAAGTAGGTTTTTCTGTTGGGGGGTTGCTCCTTAGCATTTCTAAGATACACTGATGATTTATTTCCCCTGCCAAAGCAGCTGATCGGACAAAATGTAATCCCTACCCTGCACCGTTCGACCGAGAGTCCCTGGAGTTGGGCTGAGGCAGGACGTGACCCGCTGGTCAGGTGTGCAACTTGGAGCAAATCTCATGGCCTCTCTTCCCGTGAGCTCGTCATCCCTGGACTAAAGCAGGGGGGCTCTACGGCTCCGGAGGACCCTTCCACTATGAGTTATGTCTTCAAAACTGGTTTCAGGCAGCATGGTTCCTGGATATGTTTTCCTCGTAAAAGAAGGGAAAATGAACACACTGAAGTCCGATACTCTGCTGATTTCCAGGGGTGCAGTTTAACCCATGAGGTATGAGGATCCCTTCTGTAAAACCAGCGGGATTCAATGGCGTTTTTAACCACCAGAGGCCAGAAGGGCGGCTCAGGATAGAAAAAGGCCGGAGTTGGATCCTATGGGATACAGAGTCCTGTGGGATACAAGAGCTGGGGTTTAAAGAAGCATGTCTCTTCCGTTTAGTGGGGATCATGAGGTCTGTCTTGTTGAACATTGGTGCAGACTAAGTGGGGTCATGTTTGCAATGGACCAAGGAGGTGATGTGTGTGCATGTACTCAATGACTTTCAGCGTTCCTCTGGCTTAGTCAGCTCTACCCACTATCACTGGGGAGGCTCCATTGCACACGGAGCTCGGGGTAGCCATGCCAGTGTTGTGTTCCAGCTTCCCTCCTGACTTTTCTAGGGGCACCCAGCACCCTGTACCTTCAGAGCCAAGAGGCAAAAATTGTTCTGGGTTTGTGTGCCACTCTTTGGATAGAGTAACAGAGAATCCAAAAGGGCAGTAGAACTCACCGTGAACTTGTTGGGCACTGCGGCTTTCTGTTCCTGTGCGTAAGCTGTTCTTTCAGCACGAAAAAATCCATTTCAAAGACATGTTTATTGCCTCTCCCCAAACTCATAAAACGCAGTGTTAGTTTTGTAAAAAAAAAGGGGGGGAAAATCCCTTCTTTGCGATTCCACCTGCTATGGCAACAGCCCTTGAATTAATTATCTTGTATTTGTTAAGCCCTAATGAACCAGCCTTGGTTTGGGGAAATTCTCAGTAGGGAAAAAATGTCAGCTGAATTTTAAAATCGATCAATAATGCTGTTTAAATTTTCGTCAGCTGAGACTGTGAGTGGATTAGAGCATTTCACACGGGAGCGAGGGCTGCTTCGCACCCACCCCCAGAATCACCTCGGTCCCTGAGACCACTAGGCCTGAGATGGAGGTTTGCTTTCCCTAGGTCTTTAGTTGAATTATATAGCAACTCATTGCTGGAGGCCTTAATAGTCTCTTTTGTCCTGATGACATGTTTGATGAGTGGTACTGTGGTGTATTGGGTAACCTCAAGGCCAGCAGTTCAAAACCACTCGCTACTCCGCAGGAGAGAGATAGGGCTTTCCATGCTCATCCAGAGTTACAGTCTTAGAAGCTCACCAGTGCAGTTCTCCCTGAGTGAGTCAGAATTAACTCGATGGCAGGGGGTTTATGGAAAAGCTTTGCAGTCCCAAAGACCATGTTCCGTTTCCAGCTTTCCCATGTAAGGGCTCTGTGTTTTCAGACTAGTGCTGAACTTCTCTGAGCACTAGTTTCCTTATCTGTAGAATATATGTTATTGTCTCTCTTATACCCATAGCAACACGAGGAAGAAGCCTGGTGGTATGGTGGATTAAGCATTAGTTTGCTAACTGAAAGGTTAGCAGTTCAAACACACCAGTGGCTCCAAGGGAGAAAGATCAAGTGGTCTAATTTCATGAAATTTACAACCTTGGAAGGTCTAGGAAGCAGTTTTTATCTGTCCTGCAGGGGTGCTGGGGCCATAGGGATTTAGCAACATGTACTAGTTCCCAAAGGACCTAAGTGGAGCCTGTTTGTGCGTCTGTGTGATTGCAGTAAGAGCTGAGTTTCTTTGCTCTCCCTGGGGGGTTGGGTAGTTCTATGGGCAGTGACAGCCCACCCAAAAGGTGACATCCAGCCAAAAAGGAGAGGCATTTGGCCACAGATGTCCCTGCACAGTTCCTGCTCTTCTTTTGACCCCCCCCAAATAATGGCAGAAAGGGATATAGAAGGTGGAATTTGTCACTCACAGTCACAACAGAGGAACCGTGGCCCCGATTTTGGTGAAGCCATGCCCCTGTGAGAGCCCAGTGGAGCCACTGCGCCATTGTAGCACTTCATTTGCCAGACTGCGCCATCACTCCAGGCCCCTACCTGTCCTCTGTTCAAGCTCTGGTCTCTCCCTCACTAACTCTGAGACATGCAGAGAAATGAGTTTGCATTACAGGTCCATGAATGCTCAACTTCCTCTCAGAAACTGATTTGAAACATCACTCAACTTCTTTCAGATCTGTAGCTAAATGAATGGTAGCCTGGGAGTTTAGTCTTTCTTTTCCACACAGTCATCAAAAGTTAGCTTCTGGGAATATATACGTGTCAGATGATAAAACAAATACATACTAAAATTTAAGCAAAAAGGAAAATATTTCAAATGTAAGTTAAATAAAATCAAAGGCTGTACCAAAAACATATGTATAGTCAGTTTCTGTGCACTTTTAGAACTGGTCCAAGGTGCTAGGCTCCCTATTAACCAAAACAAGGAAGAATCACACGGCCCTGGAATACTATGAAATGAAATGAGGTAGCCATTCCCCAGAAACAGGCCTCTTGGTCCTAAGACCAGAGAGAGACCCCTTCCTCCTGGGGGCTTTCAGAAAAGATTGTGTTGGGGTGGACCATTTTATTGGCAGTTGCTTGATAGTAAACGCCACAGTATGTTTTTAAGACGGTTTCTTCCAAGGCTTCTTGGAGACTTACACTGAGGGCTTGGTTCCAAAGTACAATTCTATAAATGAATTCCACCAGAGACCAGACTGATACCCAGCACACGGTCTTCTAAAGGTCTGGCTTGCTGCAGGGCTGAAATGGACACTATCAGGAAGAAAGGATGCACCACGTCTCCATCAGGGAATACCCTGATTGCTTTGTTTCTGGTAACTGATTAGCACTTTGGAACTGAGAGTTCTGGGCTTTTTGGGCAGGAACAAGGAGTTTTAGTGAATCTGTGCTGCCAGCTAACAGAATCAAATGGATCTCTTGTCAGCCAAGTGGTGGGAAAAACCAGTCTCCTCAGTCAGACTTTGAGGATTCAAATGAGAACTATTATACGTGAAGGCATGGTCACTTTGCCCCATACCGAGGTGCAGTTCAATTCAAACCCACAGACAGAAAGATGATTAAAGTGTCAGCATTCTCTGTATACACTGGATCCTCTGCGCTGTGGGGCTTCACATGTAATGTGACTTCACTACAGACGAAGACCATCTCCCACACACATGTACACCCCTGCCTCTCAATGGCGTGAAAATTCTGGTAGTTCCATAAAATATAAATTTATTTAAAGTCATTTTCAAATTTATAAATGTTATTGTCATGAAATCAGAATAAATATCAGCATGATGATTCCCACTGGAGGAGTGAAGTATTTCATGGTAGTAACAAGCTGTCCTGTGGTAGAAGCATGGGGCACATTGTCATGGCACGAAGATGGGAGCTTCATGCCGGGAATATTTTCAAGCAGGTATTAAGAAGTGCAAGGAAAGCCGGATAGAAACACACAGACTGCCTAATGGTAAGCCATGCCTCTTCTTGATGACCCAGCTAGGATAAATGATTTGTACAACCATACCCATAAGAAAGACATATATATAGTTTTTGGATAGGAGCCACATAAATGTTGGCGAGCATCTGCTAATAATTATGAGTTTTGCTTTTAGCGAGGACCATTTTTCCTATCAGTGATTAGGCGGAAGGAGAAATTCCCAGTTTGTCTTCACAAAATTGTCCTGTCAGATTCGAGGTGAACCCTCATCATTCTGGTTTCCTAACAAGGCACATGGTTCTTTATCCAGGATGCTTTCAATGTGTTACGAATAGTTCTCAAATAGGATTGGAGCAATGAAAACACTTGGGTATGAGCAAGTGTAGACAACAACCAGCATGGGGCACGGAAGCGTGAATTCCTTGGCATATAATAGCTGTCCTTGGGTATTTGTAAGGCTTCCGGTAGACAGAGTGGAAGATACTTTTGGGTTCTACAGGGTTGCCCAGTGGGTGGGAATTGCAAAATGATGTTTGGTCTCAGTCCATGGGAGAGAGTGAGACACCATCACTGGCTGTACACATCTAAGATGGTGATGGCTGGTTTGCTGTAGAGGGGCTGGAACGTGGGGAGGAGGTGCCCTTGACGCTCCTTCTGATCTTGAGCTGATGGAGTTGAGAGATGAGGTGGTAATTTACTTTACGAATGGCTTCTACAGAAGAGTTTCTCCAGTAACCTAAGTTAAATATCTAAGTAAGGTAGGTTCAGGGAAGCTCCAGTGGTGCCAATGGTTTGACATTTGACCCCTGAACTCAAGGTTGGCCTTTCAAAGCAACTGAGTGACTGCACAAAAGGAAACCCTAGTGTTCTGTTTCCGTGAAGGTCAGCATCCGAACCCCTAGAACAGCTCCGTTCTAGCGCGTGGGGTCGCCATCTGTCAGAATTGACGCAAAGGCGGCTGGTTTGTTTCTGCTTGTCGTTCCATGGTAGATGCCGTTTACCAAAGTCACACACGTGCGGTTTTTCAGGGACTCTAGGAAGTAAGTGGAAGGCTGTGCTTATTCAATTAAACTCTCGTCCCTTTCAAATTCAAGCGACTGAGCAAGAAAAATAAGCAGGTTACTGGATGTTTGTAGTACAGAAATGAAATACAGCTAGTTAGCTTAGAGCTTCCATTCATTGCATGGGGAGCTCCTTCCTCTATTGTGTGTGCTATTGTCTTTGCAAGCGTGTCAGGGGAATAGATGGCTGCGGTGCCACATTTTATCTCGCTAGAGCCGTAGATTCAGGCGCACATATCCAAATGGAGCGCAGCTTCTCCGTGTGAGGCTTATGCAGAGAGATTGGTGTCCTCTGTGGAAAAGAAAATGCCTTTGCTCTGGGCTTTTTGAAACAAAGGACACTGGACGCGATCGTTTTTCCCAGTGTACCTACCGAGGCCTGGAGGCACAGATTAGGTTGGTCTCTGCTTCAGGAAAGGGCAGTCTCTAAAAGTGTGCTGGTGACCAGCTTTGAAGGAGAGAGCCACAGCCCCAATGGGCATGCTCTTATAAATTCCTGCCATCTGAGTTAGCTCGTGTGGTTTGAGAAATGTGGTTCTGCTAGCATATCAAATAATGGCTCCCAGATGTTCAGGACATCAAGTTATCTGTGACAAAAGAACATATCCTGCACTTTCAGATAAAGAGGGATTATTGTGTGCTTGGGAAATGTGTGCGTATTATTTACATCTGGTCAACACTGATCCGTTCGGCCGTAAGAGAAAGCGAAGGGCCATCCTTTCCTTCAAAGATGTTTATTCTGAACAGTCCTGGTTGGCCAGGTGGGAGGTGAGTCAGGGAGTAAGGATGCTGCTGCCGCCAAGCTAATGCCGCGGGGGGTTTTCTGTAGAATCTTCTCGGTCGCAGCCGTGTTCATGACTCTGTTGTCTGTAATTTTCTTGTGTGCTCTCTTGTTTTTCCGCTTTTTTCACAACCATGTTTTTCCATAAGAGTTTGACTTCTTCACAATTTTGGTAGTATAACTTTCAAAGCAGTATGTAGGGAGATAACAGTAGTAATTATGAAAGCAAATTATATGAGGGGTCTTCAAAAAATTCATGGGAAAATTTCATTGTTTTCCAGTTCCATTTTTTTCCACCCACTTTGTGAAGCCTCCCCATAGGTCGCTCATCTCTGAGCTATCCTGCTGCTCCCTTTCGAGTTTGCAATACTCTTATATAACTACTGCATAGTTTGCCCCAGGGCTTTCATCCATCCTCCTTCACGTGGCTGGCCCCCTCATCCTGAAGGCTCACTTTGCGTGTCACTGCAGAAAGCCTTCTCTGATTGCCCTCAGGCTTGAGTAGGTCTCCCCCTCCTACTGGTCTGAGCTTTGCATGATCACACAGTCGTAATTTAATCCTCTTACAGAGTCTTTATTCCTTTATTCCTCTGGCTAGACTGTGTGCTCCCAGGGAGCAGGCTTATATCTACCTGGTATACTGCTGTGTGTATAAGACTAATATCCGAGTTAATAGTTGTTGAATACATACTAATTACCATCTCCTGAGCACCTTACTGTGTGCCAATATGAGCCAACTTTTAGTTCTACTCATCCACACACACACAATCTTAGTTAATGCTGACCACTCTATGTAGGCGGTGTGGCCGCCCTTCTTTTATAATGGGGAATCAGGTTCAAATATTCAAGTGGCATGCTGAGCAGGGTGGAGGTATGTAGTCATCCAGCACAGTATCTGATATTTCAATATAAAAAAGCAAAATGATACATCTAGATGACTGTTTATGTAGAGCAAAATATTTATATATGTGTGAGTATATATCAGACAAATGCTTGTATTTAGAAATAAAATATCCGAAGCAGCCCTCACACCAATTTGTAACCAGTTATGTTGAGGAATAGTCTGGGAGGGGCACAGGTAGTTTTGTTTTCCACCTTGTGTAAGTAATGTATTAGCCTTTAAAACTATGCATAGTGAGCCTCTCTTACCTTCAAAATAAAAAATAAGAAGATAAAGTGGTCTTAGCCCTGGTTAGCTGGTTGGTGCATTAGCCAAGGGAGGATTTGAACCTTAGCCTATCTAGCTTTAAAGCCTGTGTCCACAACAGTAATTCTCAGCCAGGGTGATTTTGCCCCAAGGGGACGCTTGGCTGTTTCTGGTTGTCACAACTTGAGTGTGTGTATGTGTGTCAGGGGTATTTGTGGCTTTTAGCCAGTAGAGAACAGAGATGCAGGCACTCACCCACTGCCAGCAAATTGAATTCAACTCCTAGCAACCTTTTCTAGGGTTTCTCAGGCCATAAATCTTTAGAGAGGAGATAGCCTTATTTTTTTGCACCACAAAGTGGCTGGTAGCCGGTCCAACACTTTCCCTGACAGCCCTGGTAGACATTGAGCCCTGGACAGCTCCTCCACAGCAAATATTTTTCTGGCCCAGGATGCCAGCAGTGACAAGGTGGAGGAACGATGGTATAAATGCAGCCAGCCCTCAACACCAGTATGTCTGCCTCCCTGACGATACTCTCTGGTGAGCTTGCTACTTACCTCAGACCTAAGACACCATTGTCACGTGACTGTGAGACTGTCCAATGCTGGCCTAACGAACCTGGGCACAGAGCCAGCTGGAAGGCCAGGCAGTTTCTGTGCCCAGTGGAAATAGCAAACCTTAAATGAGGCATTTGCTCTTCTCTGATCACAGCTTTTAAAAGAGAAAGAGATGGAGACAGACACTAATCGGGCTTTTAGGGAGGCGATAACTGGGAAAGAGAGATTCCTTGGAAAGGTGCAAGGTGGAGCACAACTCACGGGAAAAGGCAGCTTTCTTTTAAGGAGTGATGATGATGCCTACATTTTCTCCCCTACCATCTTTTGCTCCTTTAATGATTTACAAGTTTATTTACTCCTTAAAATCAGGTGTCATGTAGGCATCTGACTGCTGATCAGGGCTCATTCCACTTACATTTGAATAACTAATTCTCTTCCAGTAAATCTCTGGTGGTTCATTCATTAGCAAGAGAGATTCTTTCTACAAGCTGCCAGGGTCAGTCGTGAGCTCCCAGGTTGGGAGGTGCCTTGCCAAAATGAGTGTTTAGCGTTTTTGTCCTGTTGGGAGCGCTCCTGCACCTCATCTAAAGTGGCCTTTTGTAACAGAGAAGACCCCGGAGGTAGGGGAGAGGGGAGGGGCTCCATTTCCAAAGGCTTCTCAGCTGGTTTGCCTGTGAAAGCTGGACACCGAGAAGGAAAGACAGAAAAGACTGGGGGCATGTGAGCCGTGCTGCGTCACGCGACTCTTTGGAGCTTTTGTTTCATTGTGTATGGGATAGGGTAGTGATAACTGATCTGCAGAGTTGTTGCAAGAATCGGGTAGTGCAAATATGATTAGGCCAGTGTTAGTTAAATCATTGAAGTTAGCAATGATTTAATTCTTCTTGAATCTGTCATCAATGTCCATGGAAGCAGCACCCAAGAAATCAACTTTTATATTGCATCAGGCCAATCTGCTGCAAAAGGTCTTCCTATTGCATTAAACAGCAAAGATGTTTGCTTGATCTTCTCCTTGATAATTGAAGTACAGCTAACCCAAGCCCCAGTGTTTTCGGTAGTCTCAAATGAATGTGAAAACTAGATAATAAAAACGACAGGTTGTTCCACATGAATAGAAGACTTCTTTCTAAGATTCACCTCCAAAGCTCCGGACACAGGGGCACATGGTTCAAAGATTGATCCTGAGAAAGAATTTTGACAGCTGGGAACCCAAACCTGAGTGAGATGAGTGTGGAGACCTATCAGTCAAAGTAACAGAAATCATGATTGTAGCTGCATGGCTTAGGTAACCAACATGCCCCAGCCTCTAGCTTCTTTCTTCTTTCTTCCAACCTACAACACCGTTGTTCGAAGGCGATGAAAGATGGGAAGGCTCTCAATGAAATGGGCTGACACAGTGGATGCAGCAGTGGGCTCAACACAGGAGCAACTGTGAGGATGGTGCTGGGCCGGGCAATGTTTTCTCCTGTTGTGTACAGGGTCTCTATGGATGGAAGCCTACTCAATAGCATTTAATAGCAACATCACTGAAGACACACCCGGTTTATTTTTTTTTTAATTTTTGGTGTTTATGCAGTCCTCACTCATTCACCTGGTTGGGTTATTATGTAAAAATGGAGGATGAGCACATCAGATTACAAAGAAGAGATCACTGGCAAACTATTGAGAATCATTGCCCAATCAAGTTGATTTATAACCTTAGCCACCGTAACAAGAATTACTCTCACCAACACTTTAGCATTCATTGCTGACAGGTGTATGCCATTAATGTTCAAGCTAGTTAGATAATAGATTTTATACTATTTAAAAATCATTTTATTGGGGGCTCGTGCAACTCTTATCACAATCCATGCATACATCCACTGTGTCAAAGACATTTGTACATTTGTTGCCCTCATCATCCTCAAAATCTTTGCTTTCTGCTTGAGCCCTTGCTATCAGCCCCTCATGAACCCTTGATAATTTATAAATTATCATTATTTTGTCATATCTTACATTGTCTGATGTCTCCCTTCACCCACTTTTCTGTTGTCCATCCTCCAGGAAGGAGGTTATATGTAGATCCTTGTAATAGGTTCCCCCTTTCTACCCCACCTTCCCTCCACCCTCCTGGTATTGCCACTCTCACCACTGGTCCTGAAGGGATCAATGAATACAAAAGCCAGGTAGTGAGATAGGTGGTTAAGTGTGGAGTAAGGATGTGTATGTGTGTGTACGCACTCACATGCGCATGCACCCAAGCATGCACTTATATTTAAAGCTTAATCAAATTGACATTTCATTGAGGGTAAAAGATAATCTGATTTAAGTGGGAAAATATAAAAACAATGGAAAATTGAGTAAGTGCTGAGTCCTCACACATGATCACATTTAATCTTCATAGCTGATTTTTGAAACTGCGTTACTGTTGTCCTTACTTTATAGATGAGCAAACTGAGGCTCGGTTAATTCAGTTGTATGAAGCAGAGTTCTGCTAGCTTTTACTGTAAAAGAGCCAGCTAGCAAATATCGGAGGCTTTGTGGTCCATATGGTGTCTGTCACAATAGCTAAATTCTGCCACATAGTGTGAATGTAGTTGTAGACAATGTACAAATGAGTGAGCTGGCTGTGTTCCAATAAAATTTTATTTGTGGGCACTGGAATTTGAATTTTATGTATTTTTCACGTATTCTTTAAAACCTTTTCAACCACTTAAAATGGAAAAATGAAAAATAAAGGCAAAGGAAGACAATGGAAGAAGTATGAGAGTTAAAGACAATAGAGAAAATGCTATTTTTTATACAATGCGACAACAACAATTATTTATGAGTGGAAACATAAATAAACATGAAAGCTAAATGGGTCTGGGAAGGAAAATGGGACAATACCTATTAATATATGAGGATACATAAAAAAAATCACTGCTATAGAATCATAACTGTCTTCCAGTCATTTTCCACTCACAGCTACTCAATGTTCAACCGAGCAAAACACCACGTGCTCCCAGGCCGCACTCACACGTGCTGTTGGAGCCCCTTGTTGTGGGCTCTGAGCCAGTCCGTCTTCTCAAGGGCCTTTCGCTCTCTCACTGCTCCTCTACGTCACCGGGCAGGTGTCCTTCTCCAGGGACTGGCCTCTCCTGACAACGTGCCCAAAGGAGCATGCTGGCTGTACCTGATTTATCTGTTCTTCTGGCAGTCTGTGTCCTTTCAATATTCGTCACCACCGCTGGAATTCAAAGCGGTCTTTTTAATTCAGTATCCACCTTTCACATTCTGGAAATACCATGGCTCCAGTCAGCTACTCTTAAGTCATCAAAATGACACCCTTGCTCTGCAATACTTTAATGAGATCTGTGCAGCAGGTTTACCCACGCAGCACACGCTGTGGCCTCTGGACTGCTGCGTCTCTGAGCATTGATTGTAGATTAAATTCTTGAAAACTTAATCTTTTGGTCCAGTTGATTTGGTTTTCTTTACACTGAGTGGAAACCCATAGTGAAGATTGCAATCCTTGATCTTCATCAGCAAGTGCTTCAAGCCCTCCTCACTTTCAGCCAGCAAGGTTGTGTCATTTCCATATTGCTGGTTATCAATAAGCCTTCCTCCAAACCTGATGCCACATTCTTCTGCATATAATTCAGCGTCTCTGATTACTTGTTCAGCAAACATATTGGATAAGTATGGTAAGCGAACAACCCTGGCATGTGTCTTTCACGATTTTATGCCTTGAGATTGAGCCTAGGTATTGCGTTGGTCTGTTCCATTGACTGCCGCTTGACTGTGTAGAGGTTCTGCATGAACACCAAGAAATGTTCTGCAATTCCTGCTCATCTCGGTGCTCTCCTTAGTTTGTTATGATCCATGCAATTGAACGCCTTTGCATAGTTGATAAAACACACATAAGCATCTTTCTGATATTATCTGTTTTGAGGCATGATCCATGTGACATTAGTAATGATGTCCCTTGTTTGTCATCCTCTTCTGAATCCAGGCCAAATTTCTGGAAGCTTCCTGTCCATGTACTGTTGCCATCTTAATTGAATTATCTCCAGCAAAATTTTACTTGCATGTTATATCAATAATATTGCTCTCTAATTTGAACATTCTGTTGGGGCACCTTTTTTGAAATAGATGGCTCTCTTCCAGACAGCTGACTAGGTAGCTGTCTTCCAAATTTCTTGGTACAGGTGAATGACTGCTTGCACTGCTTCTTCAGCTTGTTGGAACATTTCAGTGGCTATTTTGTCTGTTCTTGGAGCCTTGTTTTTGGCTAATGCCTTCACTGCAACTTAGGTTTCTCTCTTCAGGACCATTGATTCTTGATCATATGCTACCTCTTGCAGTGGTTGAATTATGACCAGTTCTTTTTGGTACAGTGACTCTTTGTGTTCCTGCTACTTCTTTTGATGCTTCCTGCCTCATTTAAAATTTTACCCACGGAATCTTTTGGTATTGTAACTTGAGGCTTGCGTTTTTTCTTCCTGCCTTTCAGCTTGAGAAATGATGAGCACGTGCTTCCTTGTTGGCTTTCAATTTTCACATTTCATCATAATACTTTCCCTTGTCTTTTGGAGTTGCCCCTTGAAAATTTCTGTTCAGCTCTTTAAAATTTTTCATCATTTCTTCCTTTGCCTTTGCTGTTTGGTGACACAGTGCAAGTTTCAGAGTCTTCTCTGACATGCACTTAGATTTTTTTGTTCTTGCCTGTCTTTTGAATGACCTTCTGCTTTCTTCGTGCCCCATGTTCTTGATGTCGTCAAACTACTCATCAGGTCTGCTGTTCAGTGAGTCAAATCTGTTCTTGAGATGTTATAAAAGTTCAGATGGGATCTACTTAAGGTGTATTTTGGCTATATCAGATTTATTTAATTTTCTTCAGCTTCAACCTGAACTTAACTTTGAGCAGTTGAAAGTCAATTCCAAAGTCAATTTGGCCTTGCATTGTCTGAAGATACTGTGCGTCTCCAGTGTCTGTTCCCAGAGATGTAGTCAATTGTATTCCTGTGTATCCAATTTGCTTCCTATGCCTTTCATCCGGTGAAGTTCACATAGATAGTTGCTGTTTATGTTGTTGGAAAAAGGTATTTACAATAAAGAAGTGGTTGGTCTTGCAAAATTCTGTTATGTGATCTGCAGCTTTCAGTTTCTATCACCAAGGCTGTGTTTCCCAAATACTATTTCTTCCTTTTTGTTCCCAATGTCTGCATTCCAGTCACCAATACATCTTGATTGCACATTTACTCAATTTTGGACTGAAGAAGTTGGTAGAATTCTTCAATATCTTCATCATTAGCTTTAGGGGTTGATGCATACATTTCAATAATAGTTGTAGTAATTGGAGTTCCTTGTATGTGTAAAGATATGATCCAATCACAGAGAGTATTGTGCGTCATGACAGATCTTGAATAGTTCTTTTCGATGATGAATATGATGCCATTCCTCTGCGCACAGTAAACCATACGCTTGTTTGGTTCAAAATGGTCAATACCAGTCATTTTCAGATCTCTGATGCCTAAGATATGGATCTTTACTAATTAATTTCATTTTTTAATGACTTCCAATTTTTCTAGATTCAAATGTCATACTTTCCAAGCTCTGATTATGAATAGATGTTTGCTTCTATTTCTTCTCATATTGCGTCATACTCCACCAGCAAAGGCAGGTGCTGACGGCTTTACTCTCAAAGACATTATTCCACCCGCACCTTTGTGGTTGACTCTACTTGAGAAGGTAGTTCTTCCTCAGTCCTATGTTCTGTGCCTTCTGACCTGAGGATCTCATTTTCTGGCGATGCCTGACACTGCTCTGCTTATGTGCATGAGGTGGTCGGTGGCTAACTCCTCAGAAGTGGACAGCTTAGGACTTTTTCAGAGTCTAGTCTTAATCTGGAAGCTCTGTCACAAACTGTTCTCCTTGGGTGACCCTGCTGGTATTTGAAATACAAGTGACCTAGCTTCCTGCATCACAGCAACTGGCAGGCTACTGTAATATAGCAAACTGACAGACAGACTATGAACATAATCATAGAAATGCTTATCAAGTCAAAGCGTCAACATGTGAAGCTATTATTTCATGGAAATTCTAAATCTAGTTCAATATACTTCTACAGGCGATATTTCCATCTCTATAATCCTTCCCTGAAGAATTTTGTGCTCTTTGATTTACACCAGGTCAAAATGACAGTATGAAAATCCTCCAAGGACTCACATTGTGTTCCCTTGGAATGTTCTTTGAGTTTGGAGAACAAAAAAGAAGATTGCAGGGGCAAATCAGTGCAATCAGTTGGATGGGGTGATGTGTTTCAATGAAATTCTCCAAGTTCACTTCTCCAGGCCAAACCAAACTCACTGCCACGGAGCAATGCTGACTCATAGTGACCCTGTGGGTTTCTGAGCCTCTCGCTGTTCACAGGAGTACAAAACCCAGTCTTTCTCATGCAGAGCTGCTGGTGCTTTTGAACTGCCATCCAGGCGGATCACAGCACAACGTGTAACCACTACACCACCAGGACTGAGCAGGTGCATTATTGTGATATTAAAAAGAAAAAGAAATCCTTGGCACAGCTTTCCTGGTCTCACCAATACAGGTTTCACTTTTCTGGAAACTTCTTCACTGTAAGCCTCTGTGCTCATCTTATGTCCTTTACTGGAATCTATTATGATTACCCTTTTGAAGTCCCCCCAAGCAGTTACCATCATCTTCTGAGCTGACTTCTCTGACTTGATTAGGAACTGGCTTAGTAGGTTCCCCCAGAAGCCACTGATTTGATTGAACTGTTTTTTCAAGGCACCTTAATGGAACTAAATGTATTACTGAGATAACTTATTTTTAGGCATCCAGTCTTCACTGAGACATACTTAAAATATTGGTTGGAATAAGCCCATCCATATACCAGTTGGAAGCCTAGTATCAATATTTTTACCTTATAGAGATTTGGCATAAGATATTTCTACATATGTATTTACCTATGCTACAAATATATTCATGGATATAATAGAATGTAACATAGCTCAAACTCAAACTCACTGCCAACGAGTTGATTCTGACTCATAGAGACTCTATAGGGCAGAGTAGAGCTTCCCTTATGGGTTTCGGACATGTAACTGTCTATGGGAGTAGAAAGCCTCATCTTTCTCCCACAGAGCAGTTGGTGGTATCAAATTGGTGACCTTGCGGTTAGCAGCCCAACAAGTAATCCACTACCCCATTAGGGTTCTTTAGAGTAAAGCATACATGGGTGTGGAAGCTTATTAGTTAGATCAAACATCTTGAAGAAACAAATGACTGGACCTTGAGGATTAGGACCCTGGTTTCAAATAACACCAAGGTCAATTCGCATAAGATCATCCACAAAGACAATGTTGTACACCCTC
Organism: Echinops telfairi; assembly: GCF_000313985.2. Taxonomy (NCBI): domain Eukaryota; kingdom Metazoa; phylum Chordata; class Mammalia; order Afrosoricida; family Tenrecidae; genus Echinops; species Echinops telfairi. The sequence goes on from NW_022111373.1 coordinate 2,352,066, forward strand.
CTTTGGTGAGCAGTGACTGGGATCTCAAAAGCTTGGGAATGGTCAAAGGGACACCTATTGGTCTCTTCCCTAAAGAGGAAAGGAAGCCACAGTCTCCTTGAAGCAGGAGTTTCAGTAAACTATGGATCGTGTGAACCTCAGCCTTCTGGACCCCGAGGCTAGAAGAATTAGATGGTACCCAGTTACCACTGCTGACTGCCCTCAAAAGGATCACATTGGGTAGTCCTGGATAAACTGAGAGAAAGATGTGGATCAAAATTGAACATAATGAAGAAGAAGAAGAAGAAAGACCAGGCTGATTGGTTAGATTGTGATTCTTAGTCAACCTTCAGGCCAATACCAAACTCACTTTTTGGCTTAATTTTCAGCCAAACAATAGAAAGGCATATAAGATGAACAGCATTAGGGAGGTATGCAGTCCTTAGAAGAATCAACCATAAAGAAGTAAAAATTATTCTTAGCTCATTAAAACAGCTCATTAAAATCAGGAAAGGTGTGCATCAGGGTTCTATACTCCCACCATACTTGTTCAATCTAGATGAGGAACAAATTATCAAAGCTGGATTATATGAAGAAGAGTGTGGCATCAACAGTAGGGAAAGGCTATTAACAACCTGCGATGTGCAGACGACACAGCCTTGCTTGCTGAAGGTGAGGAGGACTTGAAGAATCGCTGATGAAGATCAAGGATTGCAGCCTTCAGTATGGACGACAATGCAGTATAAGAAAAACCAGAATCCTCACAGCTGGACTAATAGGTAACATCATGATAAATGGAGAAACGGTTGAATTTATCAAAGATTTTGTCTTACTTGGATCTACAACCAATGCTCATGGAAGCAGCAGTCAGGAGATCAAAAGGCATACTGCAGTAGGTAAGTCTGCTGCACAAGATCTCTTTAGAGTATTGAAAAGTAATGATGTTACTCTGAGGACGAGTGTTTGCCTGACCCAAGCCATGGGATTCTCCATTGCATCATAAGCATGTGAAAGTTGGACAATAAATAAAGAAGACCAAAGAAGAATCGATGCATTTGAATTGTGCTGGAGAAGAATATTGAAAGTACCATGAACTGCTAAAGGACAAACGATCTGTCTTAGAAGAAGTAAGGCCAGAGTGCTCCTTGGAGGCAAGAATGGCAAGACTTCATCTTAGGTACTTTGGACATGTTGTCAGGAGAGACCAGTCCCTGGAGAAGGACATCACATTTTCTAAAGTAGAGGGGTAGCAAAAAAGAGAAGGCCCCAGTGATCTGGCTTGCCCAAGCGGCTGAGGCATAGGAATAATTTTGTGGATGGTGCCAGACCGTGAAGTTGTTCATACAGTTGTGCATAGTGTCACTGTGGGTCGAAGCCAACTTGACGGCACTTAAAAACAACATCAACATTAAAACGGACAAGCTAACACCCCAAACCTACTGTCATGTAGTTGATTCTGTCTTCTAGCAACCTTATAGGACAAAATCAAATTGTTCCTTAGGTTTTCAAAACTATGAATCTTTATAGGAACACAGAGCCTCATCTTCCCTTCACGAAGTGGCAAGTTAGTTTGAACCACCAACGTCATGGTTAACAACCCCAAACTTACTCGACTCCACCACACCCACTAGGAGGGAGTGGGTGGTGGATATGGCTCCTGTGCCACAAATTGCTGCCACTTGATTTATGGACACCTGGAGTGAGGGTTCCAATTCAGGTGTGTCTCCGCTCTACTCTGCTGTATATTAAAAAGAGAGGTAGCTGATTGTCAAATTGTTACATCTCAAAGACATCAACAAAAACTTAACTGCATAATTGTTTGCCTTACTCATAAAATTTTAGAGTTTTCAAGGAAGATCTATTTTTAATTCCCTTTCAACTTGTTTCTTCTTAGCCTAGTGCTAATTTGAATTTGAGAAAGCTTTTTGACTTTTGAACTGAAAGCATAAAAATGTGAATTTTTTTTGACTGAAACTAAACATGCATACAGAATAAAAAAATCCAAATGCTTTTAAATTGTATAAAATAAAGGAAAAGGTTTTCCATCTCCCTCCCTGCCTGTTTCCTTTTATTCCCTAATTATTCTTCACAGAGACAACCACTATCAACAGCTTCTTGTGCATTCTTCTGGAAGTTGAATATGTACATACAGAATATTGTGTGTATGAATTTCCCTTTTAGCCTTCATACTTGATTTTTCACGTAATACATTTTAGAGAGCCATCTATATGACCATAATTGTGAGTGCTTCTTGGTGTTCTACTGCATAAAGTGCCTCTGAAGTAATACTATTTATTTAACCAGGTTCCCATCACTGCATTTTGTCTTCAATTTTTACCTATAATGGTACATTGAATGTGACTGTGATTAAGCCTATCATGTAAATGCCTAGAAATGAAATCACCAAATTAAGTAAATCTGATTTTTTTATAAACTGATGTTTTTCTTAGATTAAATTTCAATCATTAGCCTAAGCAAAGAACTTCCACAAAGTAGTGCTAGCATTACTGTTGGGAAAACAGATTCCTTTCCGCCTTACGAAATATTTCCAGTTATCTATTGTTTGTTTGATTGGTGAGGAAATAGATTATGTTTCATCTTCAAAGGAATAGCGGAGAATTAGTAGGTGGGGCTACTAAGATTTTGGGCTTCTGTCCCCATCAGAAGATGAGACTTTGATGATGACATTTATTTAAAGAACAGTCATTTTTCTTTAAGAACATAAATGTGTCCTGAGCCTATCTACCCAGGATGCTGATAAGGTATCAACAATGGTTTGTGAAACTTCAATTTTCATGTATTTTCCTCAAAGACTAAGGAATGATTGTTAATAGCTAATATCTCAATGACATCTGTTAATTTTGATTATTGACTATATTCCAACTTTGGTTTTGAGACGATATGTTATCATTTCCTTGAATTTTCCAAATGACTCTTTAAGAAGTAGGACTACTTTCATTGTCTTCAGAGATGCTCAAAATCACAGAGCTAAGAAGTGATGTAGGAGTGCTGACTCCCACCCAAGACCAAAAACATGCTGTCATCTTTTGTCTCTAGCCATCTTTTCGATCTGTCCAGGGCCTACCCCGGTGATTCCCTCCAACCTATGTTTCACTTTCCAAATTTTATGTGTCATCAATTCTACACAGAGATTGATTAATCAATAGGTGAGGTTGCTTCTACTTTTAATTTTTTCATAGAGGGTTACCAAAACAGGTTTTTCTACCAAATGGTGACTTTTGAGGAAAGGCTAGGTGTTATTAGGTGCTCAGTAAAAGTTCACTGAATGAATGAGTAAATTCAGCACATACATTTAAAATAATTAGAGACAAGGTAATTTTACACTGTATATTAGAGGCTTGGTAGTGTACTATAAAAATTAACAATCTATATATTTTTAAGAATAAAGGTTTTTAAGAGCTCAGAAAATTTATATTTTATTATGTTATTGTTAGGTGTCGGCTCATGTAGGTTCCAACACATAGTGACCTTATACACAGAAACACTGCTGGTACTACCCCATCCTCACAACTGTTCCTATGCTTGACCAATTGTTGCAGCCACTGTGTCAATCCATCTCACCTAGGGTCTTCTACACCTTCCTTGCCCCTCTGCTTTACCAAACATGATGTCCTTCTCCGGGGATTGGTCTCTCCTGACAATATGTCCAAAGTATGGAATGCAAAGTCTTGACACCCTTGCCTCCAAGAAGCACTGTGACTATGTTTCTTCTGGAACATATCTGTCTGTCCTGCTAGTAGCCCACGGTACTTTCAATGTTCTTTTCTGGCACCACAGTTCAAATGCATTGATTGTTCTTTGGTCTTCTTTATTCAATGTCCAACTTTCACATGCATACGAGGCAATTGGGAATACCGTGGCTTGGGTCATGAATATTAGTCCTCAGAGTAACATAATTACTCTTCAATACTCTAGAGAGGTTTTGTGCAGCAGACTTACCTATTGCAGTATGTCTTTTGATCTCTTGACTGCTGCATCCATGAGCATTGATTGTGGATCCAAGCAAGACAAACTCCTTGGCAACTTCTACCTTTTCTCCATTTATCATGATGTTACCTACTGGTCCAGCTGTGAGGGTTTCTTTACATTGAATTACAATCTTATACTTAAGGCTGCAATCCTTGATCATTATCAGCAAATGCTTCAAGCCCTCCTCACTTTTAGCAAGCAAGTTTATGTCATCTGCATATTGAAAGTAGTTAATGAGCTTTCCTCCATTCCTGATGCCACATTCTTCTTCATGTAAACCCGCTTCTCTGATGATTTGCTCAGTACACAGTTTGAACAAGTATGGTGAGATAATACAACCTTGACACACAACTTTCCTGATTTTAAACCATGCACTGTTCCCTTCCTCGTTCCTTTCACGCCACTGTCTCTTGATCCATGTACAGGTTCAACATGAGCACAATGAAGTGTTCTGGAATCCCCATTCATCTCAAAGTTATCCATAATTTGTTATAATTCCCATAGTTGAATTTCTTGGCATAGTCAATAAAAGACAAGTTAGCACCTTTCTGGTATTCTCTGCTTCCAGCCAAGATCCAGCTGACATCAGCAATGATATCTCCTTTTCCACTTTCTCTTCTGAATCCAGCCTGAACCTCTGGTACTGATTGATGCATCTGCTGTGGGTTGACCTTAAGCAGAGTTGTACTTATGTGCGATATCACAGAGAGTGTTCTATAATTTGAGCATTCTGTTGGATCTTTTTTTTTTTAATGGGTGAAAAAAAATGGATCTCTTCCAGTCAATTGGGTAGGTAGCTATCTTCTAAATTTTCTGGCATAGGTGAGTGTATTCTTCCAGTTTGGATTGTTGAAATGCTTCAATTTGGGTTCCATCAGTTCCTAGATTCTTGTTTTTGACTAATTCAGGGGTGGGTAAACTGCAGCTCACTAACCATATGTGGCTCCTTGGGTAGGTACATGTGGCTCTGAAGTAAAATTGAAACTTTTAAAGGATCTTATTCAGACAAAAAATTATTTATGGCTCTTGAGTAACTGTTAAATTGATGTGAAGGCCAGGGTAGGCTCATCTACCTCAAATGTTTGCCCATCCCTGGGCTAATGCTTTCAGTGCAGCTTGACTTCTTTCTTCAGCATCATTGGTTCTTGCTCATATGTTACCTCCTGAAATGGTGGGATGTTGACCAGTTCTTTTGGGTACAGTGACTCTGTATATTCTTTCCATCCTTTTTTAATGCTTTCTACATCATTCAATAGTTTTCCATAGAATCTTTTAATATTATAACTCAAAGTTTGTGTTTTGTCTTGAGCTCTTTCAGGTTAAGATATGCTGAGCATGCGCTTCCCTTTTGGTTTTCTACTTCGAAGTCTTTGCACACTTCATTACAATTATAAATTTTTCTACTTGACTTTTTTTACTTCATCCTTTCTTCAATTTTCTTTAGGTACTCTATGATGAAGGGCGTGTTTCAGAGTCTCTTCTCACATCCACTGTGATTTTTTACTTTCTTTCCTGCCTATTGAATGGCCTTTTGCTTTCTTCATGAATGATGTTCGTAATGCCCTCCCACAGCTCATCGGGTCTTCTGTCGTTAGTGTTTAGTGCATCAAATCTGTTATTCAGATATTCTCAAAATTGAGGTGGGATTGACTCAAGATCATATTTTGACTTTTATGGACTTGTTTTAATTTTCTTCACCTTTAAACATCTGAGCAATTGCTGGTCTGTACCACAGTCAGCCCCTGGCCTGGTTTTAGCTGCTTGATATTGAGCTTCTCCATTGTCTCTTCTCACAGATGTAATCAGTTTGATTTCTGTGTATTCCTCTAGAAAAGTCCTTGTTTATAGTATCTTTTTCTGTTGTTGAAAAAGTTATTTGTTCTAAATAAGTCGTTGGCTTTCCAAAATTATATCATACAATATCCAACTTTGTTCTATCACTGAATCCATATTTCCCAACTACTGTTGCTTCCTCCTTTTCCCCGCAAATTTTGCTTTCCGATAATCACCAGTGCTTATAAATGCATTCTGATTGCATGTTTGTTCAATTTCTGACTGAAGTCATTGGTAGAATTCTTCAATTTCTTCATCACTAGATTTTGTATATATTTGAATAGTGGTTGCATTGATTGGATTACCTTGAACGTAAATAGATTTGGTTTTATAATGTCCTTTTTGACAGTGAATGCCACACCATTCCTCTTGATTGTGTTATTCTTGGCATAAATCTTGGCCATGATTTTTTTATTCATTATGCCCTATACAGTCCATTTGAGCTCATTAATGCCTAGGGTATCAATCTTTATGTGTTCCATTTTTTTTTTCGAGTAGGGCTCGGAAGTCTTTATTGATAGCAATGGGGAGACAAAGGGGTATGACAGCTCCCGCTTCTGAGGCAGCCTTCAGAACCCTGAAATCAAAGAAGACAAGTGTGCAGCCTGGAGAGGAGCCTCGTTTCTCCTCTTGTCCTGGCGTTTGAGGATAGAACCAGCGGATGGTAGCCGCCTGCACCGAAGACATGACGCCGAGGGGACCGGAGTCCGTTCCCTCTGCCTCGTACATAACGGGGACCTGGACTGCATGCCTGGCCCCCACCAAGAAAAGGAGGTTCCCCAGGCCCGGCCCAGCGCCTCCCATAAGACCAACAGAAAACTACCCGACCTTCGAAGGGGCAGCCTCGAAAAGATTCCATTTCATTTTTGATGACTTCCAATTTTCCTAGATTCATACTTTGCAATTCCAAATTTTGATCATTAACAGATGTGTGCAGCTGTTTCTCCTTACCTTGAGCTGTGCCCCTTCAGCACATGAAGATCCCACAGGCTCCACTCCCACAGCTTTGCCGCCTCACATCATCACTGAGAAAGCAGCTCCTGCTCGGTCACACTGGAAGTGCCTTCCGACCAGAGGAGCCTAGCCTTTGGAGCGATCTCTGAAAAGGCTGTTTCCATGCATCAGGTCTTCAGTATCTGACAGCATTTCAGTGCTACGCACAGCGTTTTCAGTGGTTCCTTCCTCTGAGGGAGGAGCTGAGCCCTTCCTTGTCTATTCTTAGTCTGGAAACTCCACTTTAATCTGTTCACTTTGCGCAGGCGTTTGGAGTAGCCCTGACAGCTTCCAATACCACAGCAACACCCAAGCTGCCCCAGTATGATGAACAGACAGACATGTGGTGGGTGCTTTATTATATTCCTTCAAAAAACCAAAAGAATGGCACATTTTATGTTTAGTGTATATTAAATGTCTATGAAAAACAAGTGAGGAGTTTTCATGAAAGGTCATTTTTTGTAAAGAAAATATAAGGTTTTCTTTCCATTTTCCCCTTCTTTCTGTGCCCTTATATATATTTATCTATGGTGATTACTGGTTTTATAGTTACGATCAGGAAGAAATACTAGATTAATTGAAAAGTATTGCTACTAGGTCTACAGCTCATCAATACATGGTTTTATCCCACACAAACCGTATTTAAACATGTCTGTGTAGTCAGTGGATGGCTGCAGACAAGCTCACTCAATAGTAAATACCCGGATTTTAGGGTGCTTTCCAAAAAGGGTCCAATCAAGTCAATGGCTTCTGAGGACAGTCATTGGATCAGTTAAATTCAAGGCAGTGAGGTTGGCTCAGAATGGTATGGTGACTGTTTGCGGGGTAAGGGGAAGTCAAAGGTATAATCTTCATCGATTTTCTCAAACACAGAACAACCACAGGAGTTTGTTATGTAGACATTTCCAGAAACATGAAAACTGCACTGGTGAGAGAAAGCCCAAAAGAGTTACACTGAGGATTTTTTTTTCTCATCCTGACAGTATACCTGCATATTCTTCAAAGGTAGCTAAAGCTTTCCTATGAGAATTTCCCACCCACCCTAGACCTCAGATCTTATCCCTGAAGATGTCTTTTTGTTCCCAGTGCAAAGAACATTCCAAAGGAACACAGTTTGAGTCCCTGGGATGCCAAGATGACCAAGACTTCAGAGTGCAGAGTTCTTTGAGGGAAAGGTTCGAGAGGTAGAAACACCGTAAATCTAGATGGAATGAACATCAAGAAACAATAGCTTCACATTTTGATATTTTTGTTTATTAAAAGTTTCTGTGAGGTTCAGTGGATTAAAGATTGGCCTGATTTTTTAGCAATACATTTCCCTCCAAAAACCATTTTATTGGGAGCTAATACAGCTATATTGTTCCATAGTTCAATCACATCAAGTAGTACTGCACACTTGCTACCACAATCAGTTTCAAAGCATTCTCTTCCTTCTTGAGCTCTTTGACATCAGCTCCCTTTACCACCACCACCGCTCCCCTTCTACCTCCCTGGGCACTCTTATTCTACTTGCTGTCTCCACAGGCTCATCGACCCTGGGTTTCATCTACTGAGAAGCAGAAAAACATGTAACAAAAATTCAAGAGGGTTACCCTGAATGACAGAATACTTCTGAGATAAATCCCAATATGGAATAAAAAACTAGCAAAACACCCCGGAACATGCTGAAAACCAGATTAGGCCCAGTGGGCATCAGCGGGGGAATCAACAGAAGGTTTTCACTGTTTAAATCAGATTTATCATTTTGATCTCCTGTAGTCATCTCTCCAGTGCACTCTGATACCAGTTTCTTCTCATCACTCTGTGATGGATAGAGGAAAATCACCAGAGGCTGAGTTCCTATATGGATCTCACAAATGTATCTTGGACTTCAATGTCATCCGTAGCCTTCTGCAAACAAAACGTCTCACAATTTAGGTTCTGATACTATTCCCTCCTTTGGTTTCAGCTTAAAGGATTTACAATCCTTCAGGCACTGATGTCAGTTTGCTTCTTCACTGTGGATTTAGCTGACATCTCACTTAGATGGCTGCTTGTTTGGAAAGAAACCTTATAAGACTCCAAATGCTATTCTCTTGGAGAGCTGGCCACCGTCTACTTTCTTCACCACCCTTTGTAGCAATGCTTTTTGATCTACCCTCCTCTATGTTAATTTTTATGCAGATAAATTAGTAGGAAGGAGATTACATAGAACCTGTACAATGCCTTTTCAGTGATTCTACAAGCCTAGGATGGTGTGAATCATCTCTGTAGTGAAGGCAAAATTTCTGTGTGACGGAGCGATCTGTGTGAGTGGAACCAAAGGGGGGCCAAGTGTGTTTGCAAAAGGCCTGCACTGGAACTGAGAGCACTCAGGGGCTTTTCCAGTCCACTTGGTTTGAGAACCAAATCTGCTATGTGTAAGTCCTGGATCAGGCACACAGGTCATTTACAGCTTCCCTTAAAGGAGCCCCCTCCGCCCTTTCTACATTATTCCACACATTGTTCATATTCCAGTGCCTGGTACTTAGCATTTGCTTGGCTTGGTTTCTGTGTATCATGTTTCCTCTTCTCTCTATGGTCTTTTTTACCCGATTGATGACTATTAACTCTTCGGAGGGTTTGGATGGTTTCAATTGTTTTTTCTAAACTCTAGGGTAGTGGATTTCTACTCCTGTTTTTAACCTCTGTCAGGCTGGCCCCTGGCTCACTGCAGCTCCATGTATAACAGAATGAAATTCTGACTGGTTGTGCATGGATTATGCATATGAATATGTTGTCTATGGCTAAGTTTGTTTGGATCCAGAAAATTTTGACCGGTCACTTTATGAAGGCAAAATACCAAGCCTTTCTTCCTGCTTCAGATGTTCTGCTGGAGCCAGTCCAACAGCAGAGCCTCATGCAAGCACCTACAGACAGACAGGTGGGAGCTGAACATGAGGTGCATTGACCAGGACTTAAATCTGAACCACTAGAGCATGTTGCCCTTCTCCAACTTTCATGGTGTATTTTAGCTATATCAGGGAACCTGTGGAGGCCCTGAGTGGTGACATGACTAATGTACTCAGCTACTAACAGAAAGGTTGCACGCCTCAGTCTAGCCATCATTCCTCCCACAAAGAAGGCCTGGACATTTAGTTCTGAAAGATCAGCCATTGAAAATCCCAGAAAATACTTTCTCTATGTTTGTGTATAGCACATCCATGTAAATAATGTGAGCATGCTTATAACTCCCTGGGAAACTGACATAAGGGATTTGTGTGGTTTGAGAAAAAAAAAAAGTAATGCGCATTCTCTTGCCTAAAAGTTGAAGGGGTTTCAAAAATTTCATGGAAAATTTTCATTATCCTTTAATTCCATTGTTCCGTGAACTTTCGGAAGCCCTTCCATGCGGTACATTGACACATGTGAGGGCACCATAGGTGGAGGTTGACTGGATGGTTTATTGGGGGAGCTGGCTGAGATGCAGGCCCGGGGCTCCACCCATAGAGATTCGATTGAATCGGTGCCACATGGGGTTTCTGAATTACTAAGTAATCCATGAAACCATCTTGAAGGATCATAGCTTAGTAGCTGGAGTTTTAAAACAACTCAGTGTAGCTGCTAGATACCACTTTTTCAGTTTGTTCTCCTTGAGCTCTTGTTTCTATTTACTCTCTCACTCCATCCAAAAGCAGTGTGGACATTTTTAGGCAGGCTGCATGTGACCGACTGAGTCTGGTCCTCTTACCCCAGAGTGGTGAGTGTAGTAATTAGTACGTGGTAGATAGACTACAAGTTTGAAGACACTGTCTATCCCACAACAGTGTCTTTGCCCAGACCTTTTAAGTTCTGCCACACTGATCATCAAATTTAGAGTTTCTCACTTCAAAATGAATAATAAAATAAAGTATGAAAAGAAATAGTAAAATGTGTTGGTAGAAATTGACAGCCTGAATCCAAAGGAGGGAGGAGTAAGAACTGAGACTATTTAACTTGAGGAAAAGCCAAGTAGGTGAATGGACGTGAGAAAAGATGTGTTCTATTTGATTCCAGGAGGTAGAACTAGATTTAGGCCATAGGAGGTCACCTTTGGTTCAATATAAGGAAAAATATAACAGCAACATTAAAAATTAAAAAACATAACAACAAAACTTGTTTCCAGTGAGTGGATTTTTACTCATGGTGACCCCTGTAGGCCAGAGTAGGACTGCCCCATTGGAATATTTACAGAAGCAGACTGCTACATCTTCCTCCTGAGAGCCACTGGGGGGTGGAAATCACTGACCTTTCAGTTAGCAGTGGAGCACCGAAACCCTCCTCTGCCAGAACTCCTTATAGTGCTAATAGTTAACCAGCAAATTTACTGTCCACTTGGTAAATAATGTCTCTCATTTTTGCAGCAACACTGTAAATAGTTTTTATCTTCAATTTATACAAGGCAGAACTGAGGCTGAAAAGTTTGCCTAGGTTACCCAGGGATTTTATGGAAAGTGTGAATTCATATGTTGATCATCTCAACTTTACAACCTCGTGTTCACTATTTCTCTCAAGAATTGGGAATGACTGATGATGGAATAGGCTGCTTGTCTGGTGGTGGGATCCTGTCATTCAGATAGAACACAGAGAGAGGTCCATGAAGGAAACCAGAGAGTAGCATTTGCTAAAGAAGATGCTTATATTTTATATAGATATTATTTAAAGATATACATGTATGTGAAAGCATAAATTTATATATGTAGCATATATGTATGTATATGTATATACACACATACATATATGTAGATTGGACTTCTCAAAGCCTTCAATATGATAATGCATATTGTAGTTGTCCCAAGAGAGATCTAATATACAATGATTCGAACACTTTGACCAAAGCTCATTAGAATATACAGAGATACACACATATACATATATAATACACAAGATAGACACACACACGTGGGGACCAGCCTCCCTACAACTGAATGGGCCCAAGGGGTGGATGTGTACTTGAAGGGTACATGAAAGAAACAACAGAGAGGCATGCAAAAGCGGACCTCCTTCATGGTGACCAGAAGCAGAGTGAGGGAGTAATGTGTCCTCTCACAGACGTTTATAATCTTTGGCATGGTAAGCACATACGTAACAGAAGGGGTTGTATTA
>NW_022111373.1:2365205-2371289 GCF_000313985.2 Echinops telfairi
CACACACACACACACACACGCTACAATGGGAAGATTTATGCTTCAGAGAAGTCATGAGGGGGGCCGTCTGACCATGGGTCCCCTGATTGGCACTGCCTCTGCAATCCCTAGTCCCTGTCTTGAGCACCTTTGCCAAGCGTGAGCGCTCCTTGTGAAGATGCGTCCACCTGGACTAGTGCTCTCGTCACCTTGCAATCTCTTGTCCTGGTGGCGTAGTGGGCTATGTTAACCGCAAGGTCAGCTGTTTGAAATTCACCAACTGCTCCCAGGGAGAAAGATGAGGCTTTCTGTTCCAGTAAAGATTTATAGCCTTGGCAGCCCACCGGGGCAGTTCTACTCTGTTCTTCGGGGTCCCTATGAATCATAATCGACCCTATGGCAGTGAGTATGAGTTTGAGATTTTGAACTTGTTGCTTGTGTTGCTCTCAATTTTGCTTGCAGTTTGAAGACGCAGTATTGAATGTTTAATTAAATCATTCCTCCTTTCATTTCCTTAACTATTGATTGCACCAATCATTGGGAAAATAATCATTTAAAGTATAATTGTTTCCTATCAATGTTATGAGTCCTGGGAACGGCCTTGTAAAGCTTCTGTAATGGAAGCATACACTTATGTCCATGTGCACCTTTCATTTCTGAAACCAATTATTTTTCTAAAATTGCCTTTCAGGATGGCTATTAAGTTGAAAAGACTATTGACTTTTTTCATACTGGCATCAAGGAGAATCCTCATGAAATATGACATGTTTACTATTAATTATGTTATCTCTCGCCTAGCAGTGGTAATCACCATAACGTTTATTTTCCAGTTCTAGTGGGGGAAATGGTCATGTTCACTAATACCTCCGCAACCTGGAAGAGTGGACAGATGCTGTTTTATTGGAATCCTAAGAGAACAATTTTGTATTACTCAAAGTTTAACATCAGAACTCTCAAAGGTTTGATGCATTTCTATGAGCTATGTGCTCTTATTCAGAAGCCAAGCTCACTGCCATCGAGTCATTGCTGCCTGGGACTCACAGCCACCCTATAGGACAGGGCAGCACTGCCCCTGTCAGTTTCCAAGACTGCAGCTGTTTACAGTCGACAGCCCAGGCTTTCTCCTGCAGAGTGGCTGCTGGGTTCAAACTGTGGACTTTGTGGATCACAGGCTGATCAATAGCCACTACGCCACCGGGGCTCTTGTTTCTCTTACTGGGCGGAGGTAAATTTTGTTTAGGAGGTTGGTATGTTGTGAGATTTGTTTTTAAAAATAATTTATCAATGGTCTACCAGTGAATCTGACTTTCCCATTCTACAGGGGGTTTGCTCTTCGGCTTCCATATCGGAGGTCATTAGGCAAGGTGATAGGCTTAGGGTGTCTGTGGGGACAAGTGTGTAGGTGCCCAGCAGCTGTACAGTGCCTGGTCCAGTGTAGCTATTTATAGTCATGAGTGTAGGTACAGAAGCTCGATTTCCATCCTTGCTGCCATCTTCTGAAGAGGAAGGGACAAATCCTTTAATACCAAGGCCAGGTGGTACTTGTCCTCTGGAAGGACATCCCTAAATTGGGCCCCGCAGATTGGACATTGCCCTAACTTAAATTCAAGATTGTTCACTTCATCTTTTTTTTTTTTAAATAATCATTTTATTAGGGGCTCATACAACTCATCACAATCTGTACATACGTCATCTGTGTCCAGCACTTTAGTACATATGTTGACTTCATAATTCTTACGACACCCACTTTCCACTTGAGCCCCTGGTTTCAGCTCATTTTTCCCTCTCCCTCCCTGCTCCCCCCGAGCCCCCGATAATTTATAATTTATTATTATTTTATCATATCTTACCCCATCCCACGTCTCCCTCACCCACTTCTCCGCTGTCAGTCCCCCAGGGAGGAGGCCACATGTAGACCTTGTCCTCTGTTCCCCCTTTCTCCCTCTCCTTCTCTCCACCCTCCCGCCATCGCCACTCTCTCCACTGGTCCTGGGGGGGTTCATCTGTCCTGGGTTCACTGTATTTCCAGTTCTGATCTGTGCCTCACCTCATCTTTTAATCTTTGTTTTTCAACACTTTAAAGCGGTCCTTTACCTAATGGAATATGATGTTTGGTTTCTTGACTGTTGTCTCCATTGATGTTGGTTGATTGGGGATCCAGGCAAAATGAAATCCTTGACAATGGCTATGTTTTTCTTGTTTATCATGATGTTGTGTATTGGTTTAGGTATATATACTTTTTCTTTTCTTTATGTTGTGGTGTAATCCATGCTTAAAACTGTAGTTTTTTGATCTTCATCAGTAAGTACTTCCAATCTTCTTTGCTTTCATGAAGTAAGATTATGCCATCTGCATATTACATGTTGTTAATGAATCTTCCTCCGCTCCTGATGCCCTGTTCTTCCTCACTGAGTCCAACTCCTTGAATTACTTGCTCTCCGTCCCTAAATCTCAACATCTCTCTTAGTTCCTGTTTAATTCTGAATTGTGTGCAGTTCCCATCGAAATGGCAGGGTTGTTTACTGTGCTGCTAGCGGGTTGCGTAAGTCTCGGGCTTTGTGCTTTTGCATACTTGTACCAAACTGAATGCAGTCTCTTTATAGCCTACATGTTATTTTTATATGCCTTACTTTATTACACATGAAATGAAACCATAGCTGACACTTTTATACTCACTGAATTTTTATTAGAGTTATATCTTTCATCAATAATAACATAAGCCGCACTGTCTTTGGAATGTTGACTGAAATTCCTAGCCCCGCTTGGAAGGAGTGCTGTTACCACCTTACTAGAAATAGCTTCATCTCATTGCTTTTACCTCATTAGATAATCCTTTAATCCGTGCCCTTTGCCCCTAGACTTGACTCTCCCTGCCAGGGCTTCTAAGCAGACCCTCAGAACCGTGTTGTCCTTGTCAGTATCTAGAGCCCAGAATACCACAAGCGGGTGACTGCAATAAACAGAAATTTATGCTCTTACAGTTCAGGAGACTAGAAGTTCAATCCATAACAAGTGTGGTGGGTGAGGTTGGCCCGATAGTTTATCAGTTATGAGTCATTACAGAACCATTAGTTCTGGTGGCTGCAGTGATTAAAACTGGAGGGTGCCTACCTGAGGCCATCCGTGTTCATTCATAATAAGGGATTTAGCAGATATTTATGCAAGCAGAAAATTGAATCAGCAGTGCCATCAGTGCATTAAATTATGGCACTTTCTTGCAGAATTCCTGTAAAACTGTAATAGATGATCTGAATAGAACAGTTTCTTCTGTTGGTTAGTTTAGGGCCTTTTGGTAACCCAGGGAGCTAGGGAGTTGTCTATGTGAATACATCTTCCATTCTCTCAGACACATCACCCCAGTTTGTTAATGGTTGCTACGTGCAAATGAAACCTTCCTATTGATTTCTGGGACATCACCTTCTTGGTGATGCCTTTGTTCTTAGGAAAATGCAACGGAAAACACAGAGAAATAGAAAGGCTCCACAAGCCCCGGGGGTGTAACGGTTGAGCACTGTATTGTCATCCCATGCCCTGCTGCCACGAATAACCTTGCTCAAGCATTGCTTCACATCCCATGCATAAGTTCTATAGTATGCTATGGTCCCAGAAGAGAAAATACTGTCTCAGAAGGTGTATGCGTTTATCATTTGGATGACTATTTCCAAAGTGCCCTACGTAGTGGTATTTCAAAATAACTGAGGTTTGCTATGAGTTGGGGTAGACCTAATGGCAGTGGGTTTGACTTTTGGGTTTCCAAACAACCTTCCCAATAATATGTCTGTGTATCACCATTGCCCATTTTTTATTGGAGTCTTCAGTTTCTTGTTTGTTTGTTTCGTTTTGTTAATTTCTTGGATTTCTGTATGTATTTGAGAGATTAGCACTGTCTATAATTCTCTTCCTCCTCTTTAATTGTGGTGAAAACACACACACGAAAACATCCACCGGGGCAGCTTCCATATTTATAACTCAGTGACATCAATCACATTTTTATGTTGGGCCACCAATCTTGCTACTATCCGCATCCCAAACATCCCACTACCGTTGGCACAAAGTCAATGCCCCTCAAACAAACTCCCTCTCCCTCCAATTCTTGATAACTATGAATAATCCTTGGCTTTTATATATGTGCTTAGTTCATATAAGTGAAATCAGACAATATTTGTTCTTTCCTGACTGACTGACTCTTGCAAAAGGGTTTTCGGGCTTCATCCGAACTTTCTCCTTTCAGCTGCATATTATATATGTATCAATGTTTTAGGCCAATAACTTGAATTCAGAAAAGAAATTCCAAGTATGTTATCTTTCTTTGTTTTGCTTATGGTATTTTATAAAGTGATACTTTCATTTTTATGTGATAACATTTATTGAATTTTTTGGGGGGGGGGCTTGTAAATTTTTAGGCAACCCTTTTCTACTCCAGAGTTAAAAAAGGAATGTTTCTATTTTTTCTTCCCATATTTTTTGTTTTTTGAAACTTCATTTAGAATTTATTCTGATATGTGCTATGGGATTTCAATCCAACCTATTCTCCCCGGAAACTGCCTAGTTGCCCTTCCACTAGCAGCTGAAGATTGTTCTCCTCTCTGATCTGAGATGCCACCTTCACAGTATGCCAAGTTCCCATTTGGATTGACATTCGTATTCTGGGGTTTACAAGTATACCTTTCCAAATGTATTACTTTCTCAGGCGTTCCTCCGCTGCGCCGCATGTGAGGGTAAGTCAAATATTATTGCTCCAGGATTCCAGTTCATACATGCAGGCACTTATTCCAAATAAGACACGTTAAAGCATGTCTCTGGGATCAGTGGATGGCTGCAGACAGACACATTTTCTCAGGTATGCACTTTTCTTCGTCTCCTTAGAGTGCATTTTAAATGGGGACACTTTGCTATATGGAAAAAAATCATATTGAGGTCAGGCTAATATAAAATTTTAAGCAAAACTCAAGTAGACATCTTTCCAAATCATTGAAGCTTTGTCACAAACTTACTGGCCTGCTACCCCCACATAAAACCACAACTTTTAGGTGGATCTTGTCTTTTAAGGAAGCTCAGATAGACCTCAAAGATGAGCCAAGAGAGGAAAGATGGCCAATCTCATTGAATGAAGAAACTGTGGCTGAAGTCCAGAAAGTGGTGGAAGGATACTGAAGAGTGACCACTCACCTGATAGCTACCAAGGGCGAGATCTCAGGTGATTTGACAGTGCCAGTGTTGCGCAAGCATCCTGGTCCTAAGCAAGCTTTCACTGCGGAGGGAGCCAAAGTGCTGCATGCAGCTCAGGTTGCTCAAGGGGTGATCTTTGCGTCAGTGTGTTAAGCTGCATCGGGATCATGAAGCTGACTGTATGCAAAGAATGGTTACCAGGGATGACTCCTAGATTTATCAATATGATCCAGAGAGCCAGGTCCAATCAAAACAGTGCTTTCCAGGTATCTGCTGGGCTAGTTAAATTCAAAGCAGAGAGGTCCGCTTAGAAGTTCATGTCGATTATTTTTTTCGAGAGACCAAAGGGATACTCTGGACAGATTTTCTCAAAGAACACAGGATGATCACGGTAACATATTATTAAGACATTTTAAAGAAAATGGAAAACTGCGTTGGTGAGGAAAATATCAGGAAAGTTGTGCCAAGGACATTTTTTGACATCATGACAATCACCGAGTAGCAAGAGCCTTCCTACAGTAATTTTATTGGGATCTCTCACCTCATCCACTCTCCAGCCCTGATGTTGCCCTTTCACATTTCATTTGTTCCCCAAACTTGAAAACAACATTCGGAGGGCACACCAGTGGAGTCCCTTGAGGACCCCAAAGTAGCTATTTGACATGTTTAAATGGAGGAGCACAGAATTCTTCAGGGGACCTTAGAGAGATGGGCCCCAGCGCCAGAAGTGCATGCACCTGTATGGAGGCTATGATGTGAAACAATGACTTCATATATTGGCATTTTTTGTTTAAGAAAAGTTTCTAAGCTGTTATCTAGGTTCCCTGGTGATGTACTGGGTTATGCGTTGGATTGTTCACCTCAAAGTTCGCAGTTTGAAGGCACCAACTGCCCCTTGGGAGAAAGAGGAGGCTTTCTACTCCCACCAATATTTGC
>NW_022111373.1:2371419-2377499 GCF_000313985.2 Echinops telfairi
TTTTGACTTGCCCTTGCACAATGTGGAATTATAACAAGCAACTTGTTTTGACTATGATTTTTTTGTCGCCATGCATTTTAGTGATCCTCTATTAAGCACAGTCTTAGACTTGGCATGGAGAAAAGCCTATTTTGGCATGTCAAATATATATATATTTACTCCTGTTTTATTGAGTGATTTTTGTTATTGCTGTTTCTCAAGAATATTGAATTTTCCTCAATATTTTTCAATGTCTTAAGGGGGTTGTTATATGATCCTACTCCTGAGCTCTATTAATAATCTAGGTTGATGGATTGACTAACATAGAGCAACCTTGGTATTCCTTGTATAAACTCCACTTAGTCACGATCTATTATTTAGTTATTATGCTTTCTTATTTTGCTGGCCTTTTTTTTCTTTTGCCTTTATGTTCATGAATGAGATTGGTCTTGAATTTTCTTTTGTGTGTAACAGTTTCAGGTTTTACACTGAGTTTGAACAATTTATATTTTTGTGAATTTTGTGGAGGAGTAGTCTTATAGCATGAGCAAAATTGTAGAAAGGATGTTTTCCTTAGTTAGGGAGCAAGTGGTTTGGGGGATAGTTTAGGCCTATGTTCATGAATATGTGTGTGTGTGTGTGTGTGTGTGTGTGTGTCTGTGTGAATTTAAACTATTAGCAAATATAAGATTTGTTTCTTTGGGAAATAAATTGATGGGAAATAGCATTATTGGCATTAATAAGAATTACTAAGACTAGTCATTAATCATTTACAATATACTAGATGGTGTTCCTTGCATATAGTAACTTATTGTATTGCTTTACACAACCCTGTAAGTTGTGAAAGAGAAAGCTACCTTTGAAGAACGTAGCACGGAGTGCCTAAGATTGCCCAGCTAAGAAGAGGTGAAATCACTGTAAACCCAGCTAGATCTATTTGATCCCAGAATCCACTTTCTCAGTTACTGTGGCGTGTTTACTTTTACATGCATTTGGGTGATCTTAGGTAGTTGGAAGTAGGGCAGTACCTCATTAGTCAGTGTGGTCCTCAGATCACCAATGTCCATCTCACCTGGGAAATTCGTTAAAACTAGACTTTCTCAAGCCCCTCCCAGATCTACTGGAGCAGAGACTGCAGGAACAAGGCCCAGCAGCAATCTGTTCTCATCAACCTCTAGGTTACTTTGATGCACAGTAGACTCTAAGACTCGTCACCTTAAAAAATGGTTACTGCTCTTCCCTTTTGCAGTCTGAAGTTTAGGAGGAATTATTAGCTTGTTTGTCTCCACAAATAGGGGCAAACTAGTCTTTATTTTCTCCATTTCTCCTCAGAAGTAAAAGCTAATCATTTGTCTCACACCTCACAGCTTTTGCACAAGAGAAAGTATTTGCTGAGTCTTCCTCCTGCAGGACTTGTGCGAGTTAAGAGTTCTTGTGAGGTGCCAATAGGGCATATTCGACTCACAGCCTCAGTGCAGGCCGGGGCTTCGAACCAGTTCATTCTGGTTTTACCCCTGATGAGAATTTGCTTTTCTGCCCCACCTTTTCGCCAGATTTTATAAAGACTCTCCAGGTGAGCTTGATATATAAGAATCCCTTAGGGGATCTGGTTAAAAATGTTGATTCCAATTCAGTATATCTGGGCTGTACTGAAGTACAGATTCTCAGCAGGAGGGCTAGCTGGCCCGAACCAGTCTGAAACCCTGGTCCAGACAGAGATCTGAAGCTATGTCATTAAACTTCCTTTGAGGAGGTAGAAGGAGTTTGAAGATTTGCGTTTTCAGATGTGGCCTGTGTGCATGATGTGCCTTCCTAAGACTGACTAACTCAATGAGGGGTCTAGGAGGGCAGGGGCCCAGCAGCCTCAGAAGCGGGCCCCTACACAGGCACAGGTAGTGTTTGTTTTCTTTCACCAAGTGAGCGAATGCCAGGAGGAAGGTGAAATCATGGTGGGCTGCCCACTTGACCTCATGTCTGCACACTATCACCAAACTGAGGAAATCATGATAATTCACTTAACCTAAAAGGCTCAACCCAATTAATGATTTCCATGCAATTGCCAGTTGTTTGCCCTTCCTTGCGGGTACAGAATTCATTTCGCTGGTATCGCTGATTTACAAAAGGCAGACTGTTTGCAAGCTAATTGGGCAAAGTCATTACAGAGGGCAGCGTGGCTGCAAGCAGGAACAGTGCTAAAGTGGTTTTTGATAATGTGCCTCTTGTCCCTGCGTTGGTCATCACCCTTGGAGTAATTAGATCCGAGTGGCATCAGTTTGGAGCTGTGAAGAGTTTGGGTTTCCCAGTGGCCAAATATAGTTTGCTGGAACTAGCTCTTAATTATGTGGAGACACCTTATTCAGTTCTAGCATTCCATGGGCCTGACCGATTTCTGGCCTCAGTAGATGTTTTCTTGATGTGTGTGTGGGGAGGGAGGGGGGGCGGGAGGGGGGGAAATGGCAGGTGGGGTTGGGAGGTCGATGTGGTAAATAGATCACTTTATAAGGGCAAGAAGTAAGTCCCTGTGTGAACTGGCCCTTAAGTAAACCTTTGCCCAACCACAGCCCCAAATCACAACATCCAGTGTCTGTGTCTCCACTGATCCGAGGCTTGTGGACTGGAGACTAGGAGAGGGAGTTCAAGGATGCTCAGGGACATCCCTGGCATTGGTGCGGCCCAAAGCAAGAGTCTAAATGGAGGTACTACACATATCATCTCTCTAGATATGGAAAGTTAGAAATCACACTGCAAACTTTGAACGGGTGTTCTGATCCTCCTACCTCAGCAAAGCAGTCTTCATAATGACGTGGTATGTGGCTGTGTGGAGAGACTCCCCCGCTCTCACCACCCTCGGTTTTGTCCTGCCCTGATAAAGGCCTTGCGCCTATGCATGTAGACAACTCATCTTCTTTTCTGAGCCCTGACCTTAACTTACTTCCCACTGCCAACAGCTGCTCTTTGACTGCTCCTTGGATCTCGGGGCCGGCCACATGGCAGCTCCGGACGCTTGAAAAGGCGGAACCTGGAGGGAAGGCTCAGCCAGGCTCAGGAGGTTGGCTTATGGGCCATTTGAGTCAGAAATTCTGGGGTCTAGGCACTAAAGAAGGAGCTCTGGTGGTGTAGTAGGTCAAGGGTGGGACTCCTAGCCCCAAGGTTGGCAGTTCACACCCATTAGTTGCTCTACAGGAGAAAGATGTGACAATCTGCTTCCCTAGAGACTTAGGAGGACTTTGAGAAAACAGTTGTCTTTTGTCCTATAGATGAGTTTTCATTGCCCCGATGACAGTGGGTTGGGTAGGGACCAGGGAGGAGATCTATAAGGGAAAGCATAAGCTATGAATGCGCATGTTTCCTAGGCTTTGGCAGAGCCAGAGCCAGGTGAGGGCCAGTCTGCCTGGGTCTAAGGACAGTGCTCTGTTCATGAAATATTAGTAGAGTCTTATTTATCTCGGGCTTAGGAGAAGTCTGGTATAGGCTTAGTTTTCATGTACATGCCCACACAAAGACAAACACATGTTCTTATGACAGTTTGATGATCATAAGCTGAACCTGTGTGAGCTACTGATGAAACTTACACATCCCACTCTTCCTTCACTCATTCACTCACTCACTCACTCACTCACTCCACACACACATAGACATACACACACTGATGCACACCTACACTCCTATCAGATATTCTTACATGAAACATACACACTTAGAAATGTTTATTGGTTTCCTGTGCTGTAGTACCTATAAGCAGACATCTGTCAATAATTTGTACATATATATGTGTCTTCATACAGATAGATGTATCCACCAGCTTAACACATATTTTACATACTCGCAAATATTTTGCTTGTGAATATTTCTCTCTCCAAGCCTCTTTGCCCATTCTCATTTCTCTAAAATGTATCCCCGTTTGGTAGCTTTGTTGTTTATTATTTTGTTTTGTTTTGTTTTTGGTTAGTGGCTGTGATCATTCATGTTATCAAAGAACAGGTTGAAAGTACTGGATACAATGAGGTTTTATTTAGAGTTTTGGGTGCACTTTTAAAAAATCATTTTATTAGGGGCTCATACAACTCTTATCACATTCCATACATACATCAATTATGTAAATCACATTTTTACATTCATTGCCCTCATCATTCTCAAAACATTTCCTCTCCACTTAAGCCCCCTTCATTAGGTCCTCATTTTTCCTCTCCCTCATGAGCCCTTGATAATTTATAAATTGTTATTTTGTCATATCTTGCCCTGTCCGACGTCTCCCTTCACCCACTTTTCTGTTGTCCATCCCCTATGGAGGAGGTCACATATAGTTCCTTGTAATCGGTTCCCTCTTTCCAACCCACTCTCCCTCTACCCTCCCAGTATCGCCACTCACTCCACTGGTCCTGTAGGGATCATTCGCCCTGGATTCCCTGTATTTTCAGTTCCTATCTGTACCAGTGTACATCCTCTGGTCTAGCCAGACTTGCAAGGTAGAATTCGTGTCATGATAGTGGGAGTGGGGAGGAAACATTTAGGGACTAGAGGAAAGTTGTATTTTTCATTGTTGCTACATCGTACCCTGACTGGCTCATCTCCTCTCCGAGACCCCTCTGCAAGGGGATCTCTAGTGGCCTACTAATGGGCTTTGGATCTCCACTCTGCACTCCCCCCATCATTCACTATGGTAAGATTTTTTGTTCTGATGATGCCTTACACCTGATCCCTTCGACACCTTGTGGTTGCATAGGCTGGTGTGCTTCTTCCATGTGGGCTTTGTTGCTTCTGAGCTTGATGGCCGCTTGATTACCTGGGTGCATGTTTTAAATTGAAATTTTACTTCTTACTAATGTGTAATGAAGGAACCCTGGTGGCATAGTGGTTATGTGTTGGACTGCTAACTGCAAGGTCAGCAGTTAAAAACCACCAGCTGCTCTGTGGGAGGGTAGATGGGGATTTGTATTGTTGCTAAGAGTTTCACTCCTGGAAACTAATGGAGGCAGTTCTGCCCTGTCCTATAGGGTCACTATGAGTTGGCATCAACTTGATGGCAGTGAGTGAGAATGTGTAATGAAAACAGAGCACTTTGCATTTGCTAATGATCGCAAGGTGATCAGACACAAGCACTCAGACACCTACCATGTCTCTGTGGAGCATGCCTGCTTTCTGAAAAGATCATGTGATCATATCAGTTGAGGCATAAAAGTACTGGGCAAAATCAAACAGCCCTTCACAATAATAATAAAAATAATAATAAACTGGCATATATGGGAAGAAATGCTACTTTATCTAGATGCAGACATTTACCAAAAAGGTTTTTAAATGTATAATTAGCATCATAGTGAAAACACTGAACAGTTTCTTCCTATGTCAACGAAAAAAGCAAAATACAATGACATCAGCTTTGCCTACTCTAAATTAGCATAGTCCTGGAGATCCTAGCCACAGCAGAACATTTTTAAAAAAGAAGAAAGAAACTGCAAAAATATATAAAAGTATACTTACTTGCATATGGCATGACCATTTTTGTAGAAAAACCCACGAACCCTTAAAAAGCAAAGCAAAAGAAAATAGAACCAGACACTCTTCCCCAGAAACAATGAGTAAAGTCTTACAAGGCTCTTGTAGCACCATCAGAAGTTGTCTAAATTCACAATGATGGGCTAGGAGCATCAAGAGCAAGCCAGACAACAGATGTATGGGTGTGGTTGGTACAACTGAATGATGGATTGTTAAAAGATTTGTAAGAGCCCCCAAATAAAATGATGAATAAAAAAAAGCAAGCCAAAGCTGATTTCTAGTTCATGGAAGTCAGGTATGCCTCCACTCTCCAGCCTTTATGCCAGACCTGAAACCAACTGTCATCCCATGGCCATCTCTATTTCTCCACTGGGTTCGATCACTAGTTGTAACGACTGCACAGAACTCACACACCATGTTCATGACCATGTGGTTTATTAAGGAAGAAACCACTCAGATCATGATCAACTTGGCAGTAAGAGGACTAACTTAAGATACAGGAGACAGTTCCTCAGTCAGGGGCAGCTCCCAACCAGGACCACTCTCAGCTCTCTTTTGGTTATATGGACAAGCAGCCTGGCTCTTAACTTGCCTACCCCCCCCCCACC
>NW_022111373.1:2377599-2382228 GCF_000313985.2 Echinops telfairi
CTGCTATTGAGCCTTGTTCTTGGCAAGACTAGCAGGCTCTTCTTTCTGCCATCTTAGTCTCCTCTTAACCTTTGCCCTGCTGGGGCAAGCATTACCATTCTTTAACTATGCTGAAAGTGCCCAGAAGCATCCTACTTCACTAGCAAGTCTCCAGCCTGAATGCACTCAGCTCGCTTGCTCTTCGTGCTGGCCAATGCACTGCAGATGTCTCACTCTGTGGGACTGGAAACCTACTGCAGACATCTTGCTCAGAACTCCTGATTGCCACCTTTGCCTGCTAATGCCACTTGTGCCACTACCACACTGTTTCCGTTCTCTCTTGTCATCTTGCATTATCTCATGCTGCCTTGCATTGTCTCACATTATCTCCAGTGTGACAGCTTTCTCTGCTTACTGGGTCTAGGAGATTCTCAGCACAGGGTCCCACGTCCAAAGGATGTGCTTTCTTTTTTATAGTAGGAAGGTCCTCCTCAATATTTGTTGGACTAACCATTTTATACACCATTTCCTACCAGTCACCTGAGTTAATCACAGTCTAGTAATTGTTTAAATCCTACAACTCTTTTGTATACTTTATTTGCATAGTGCAATCTTTTGCAAGATTGTGGTTTAGCAAATCATCTTTGCAAAACTGAAGCTATAGGGCCATCTAGGTCATGTATAAAGAAAATCTGTTGTACTGCAAAAATCAACACACAAAGCTCCAACATATTTGGAGTCATAGCTTCGAAGTTGGGCTGCTCACTATAAGAGAAGCAGTTTGAAACCAACAACCACTCTATGGGAGAAAGATGAAGCATTCTATTCTTGTAAAGAGTTACAGTCTTAGAAACCCAAGGAGACATTTCTACTCTTCCCTAATGGGTCTCTATGAGTTAGAATGGACTGAGTGGCATAGTGAGTCTTTTAAACAAAGAATATATGAAAAACAATGCCACTTACTATCATCCCAAAGAAAATGAAGCATTTATATATACACTCAACAAAATGTGTAGGATTTGTATGCTGAAAATTCTAAAACATCGATGCAAAAAATTAAAAAAAATATATATCCATCTATCTTCTTTATTGGTTTAAAGATTAAAAATCTTAAAGATGCCCACTCTCCCAAAATTGATTTAGTGGTTTTAGTAAATCCTATAAAAATCCTATAAAACACACACACACACACACACACACACACACACAAATAAGGTTATTCTAAAATGTATGTGGTAAGGTACAGGCTGTAAGATAGCTGAAATGATCTTAAAACAAAAAAGAAATAGAGGGAATTACTCACCCAATATTAGGGCTTTCTACGTAGTGACATCATTTAATAGTGCGGTTCTGCAAAGAGCTGGGGACACGTCAATGGACGAGAAGAGTCCATAAGGCTGACACACATACGCTCCAGCTGGTTTTTTACAAAGTTCAAGAGCAACTCCGTGAGGGAAAGATAAGCATTTTGTGTGTGCAAGTAGTGCAGTTTGATAGCCATGGGGGCTGGGGAAGGAGCACCATACCTTAGGTTAAAATTATGCAGAATTAATGCAAAATGGGTGATGGGTGTAATACACTTGATCTTAGCCAAGAGGCTAAGAAGTGATAATGGGTTTAAATATAGAAAATAAAACTAAGAGAAAATGCATAGAAGAAAACCTCCAGTATACAAGACTGGATACGTTTTTAGACTTGGAAGCAAAAGCAAAATTTCCTTTTGTGAAAGGGAATTTTGGCTAGACCAGATGATGTACACTGGTAGATAGGAATCCAGGGCAGATGATGTGACCTTCAGGATCAGTGGTGTGAGTGGCGCTACTGGGAGGGTGGAGGGAGGGTGGGTTGGAAAGAGGGAACCGATTACAAGGATCTGCATGTGACCTCCTCCCTGGGGGATGGACAACAGAAAAGTGGGTGAAGGGAGATGTCGGACAGGGCAAGATATGACAAAATAACAATTTATAAATTATCAAGGGTTCATGGGGGGCCAGGAAGGGAGGGGGAGAATGAGGAGCTGATGCCAGGGCCTTAGGTGGAGAGGAAATGTTTTGAGAATGAGGAGGGCAATGAATGTACATATGTGCTTTACACAAGTGATGTATGTATGGACTGTGATAAGAATTGTATGAGCCCCAATAAAATAATTTTTAAAAAAAGAGTTGTATGAGCCCCTAATAAAATGATTGGAAAAAAAGAAGAAATAAAAAGGGTAGCTAGACAATAAAAAAGGAAATTTTGATAAATTGAATTTAATTATAGTTAAAAATGTGCACTTTGTAAAATATCCTAATATAGAATAAAAAGATGAACTATAGGTAGAAAGAAAAACTTTGCAAACCACATATTCTATCAAGGACTAATCTCTAGAATCTATCAAGAACAATAAAAACCCACAGTATAAAGCAAGAACAAACAAAACAACCTATTTAGGGAATGGACAAAAGATTCACTGAAGAGGAAATACAGATGGGAAGATGAGTCCAGGAGATGGTGTTGGACATTGTGAGCCACTGGAGAAGTGAACATTAGGGTAACAGTAAGTCATGACACATCTATCAAATATAACACAGGGACAACACCACATGCTGGCGAGGATGTGGAAATATAAAATAATACCGCCACTTTGAAATGAAACTACCATACAGTCCAGCGATTACATTGCTGGGCATTGATTCAGAGAAATAAAAAGTTATTTTCATATAAAAACCTGTACACAAATGTTTATGGAAGCTTTATTTGTAATATCCCCAAATTGGAATCAGCTCCAATGTCCTTTAGTGGGTGAATGATTAAACAAACTGTAGTACACCCACACCACGACAGAGTAATTAGCAAAAAAAAAGGAATGAAATATTGAAACATATAGCAAGTTGGAGAGATTTCCAGGGAACTAGGCTAAGTGAAAACTGCCAATTCCAAAAGATTACATATTGTACAATTTCATTTATGTAATATTTTTGAAATGCCAAAATGATAGAATAGGGAGAGGATTTATAATAGCCAGGAGTTCTGTGTAGTGATTGATGGTAGAATTCTTCAAGAGGGATGTGGCTGTGGTTTAAAAGTATCACATACTCTCACACCCACATTTTCTCACAAACAGTGACACTAGAGATCTTTGTCATGATGCACCTGTTCCGTATTTCACTCCAGCGGTGGACATGGGGTAAAATATATAAAAGTAAACACACACACACACACACACACACACACACACACACACTCACATACCCATTGGAGTACAAATAAAACTGGGAAGTTTGAATAAGACTGATGGGTTCTATTAATGTCAGTATCATGGTGGTGATATTGTACTATGACACTGGGGAAACTGAGTAGAGTACATAGTATCTTTGTGTAGTATTTCTTACCACTGCCTATGAATTTACAATTATCTCACACATTTTTCAATGAAAATATTTGATATACAAGAATTAGGCTCAATGTACTTTTAAAGAATTGAAAATGACAAGCAGGTCCTAGTATGAAAATTTCAGGAAAGCATACAGAAAGGGAATTAACAATGTGCTGCCTCATGTCTCTGTTTGAAAGTTGATAGAGTAATAGAAATTAATATAAAATATATCAGCTTCTCTCTCACTGTCCTTGAGTTGATTGAGACTCATAGTCACCTTACACAGGGTTTCTGAGATTGCACATCTTTAAGGGATCAGACAGCCTCGTCTTTCTCTCCCAGAGTGGCTGGTGGGTTTGAACTTCCCACTTTATAGTTAGCAGTCCAGTGTTTCTGATCAGTTGATACCAAACATCTTCAAGTTTTTAAATTTATTTTTTCTGATTAGTTTTGCTTTTCATTATTTAAGAATATATAACAGAACGTTTTTGAATTAAATTATTTTCATTTGTACAATTTACTGATATGAATTACATTAGTCATGTGGTGGAACCATCACCAATATTCATTGCCAGATTTTCTTCTTCATAAACAGATACTCAATGTCTCATAAACAATGGTTCCCTTTCTCTCCCTGCCTCTTAGCTACTAATAAACTTTTGTCTCTATCTATTTTCCTGTTCTAGTTATTCCATATGACTGAGATTGATGCCAGACATTTTTAAGCAAAGTGATATTTTTTCTTATAAAAATTCTCAAGGTTCGTTTACTTAGGATCTCTAAATAAGCCTGCAAACTAAAACATATGTAACCGGCGTTTCAGTTTTCTTTTTAGTAGACAGCTTAGGCTGAACCGTTTTTGCTTTTGCTTTCATTGGCTCCTTTTCTTCTTCATTTTGTAGTGAGTGCGTGAATGGTGGGGGGGGGTGCTTTCAGAGAGGAAAATCTGGAGTCCTTGAGCAGGAAGGTTAGATGTATGGATGTGTTTGTTGATCTGCATCACGCTGCAGGGAGGCTATGCCCGACTTCTGGGCAGTCACACGACTACCAGGAACGAGGCAGCCACAGCTCTATGGGAGCTGCGTTCACCCGGGATGGAGCCAGGCACATGAGACGCTTACACACTGTTGGCAGAATAAAAGTGGCTGTTATCGCTTATGGAAAGCAAGGTGAAAAGAGTAGCCCCATCCGTTTGTAGGCTGCTGGAGGCACCCCATAGTTCAGGTCAGATGCTGTGTTCACATCATTATTGCTTCTGGCCACAACCACGCCGCTGGCTAGGATTGGTGGGC
>NW_022111373.1:2382675-2384811 GCF_000313985.2 Echinops telfairi
TCTGTTAGAAAGCTTCCTCCCCTAAGGTATTCAGTTCTGGCTTTATGAACCCTCAAGCCACCACAGCCACTGCAGTTCATGCGCTGGCAACCCCCCTGCTGCTGCCTTTTTTCAGTCTGCAGTGTTCCAGCTTTCCTCTGGGTCTAGAAGGTTCTCAGTGCAGGCATGTCAGGTCCATAGTCCAAAACATTCATTGTAGCATTATTCACAATAGCAAAGGGATGGAAAGAACCCAAGTGTCCCTGAATTAATGACTAGAAACTATGTTGCACACACACACACAATGGAATACAGGGCACTGATAAGGAACCCCAATACTCCTCACTCCATGGAAGAACCTGGAGTACGCTGAGTGAAACAGGGCCGTGCCAAAGGAAATGTTTCAGTATCCACTAGTAGCAAAAGGTTCAAGGAAAGGGTTGCATAGAGAAAAAAAGTCTTTTATTTGATGATTACCAAGAATAGGAAGGTAGGCTAGGGAGACTTATTAACTAGATACTGTTGTGGTGGTTGTCAGGTTGGTTCAACTCAGGACTCATATACGACAGAGAGATCATCGTCATCGCAGTCATTTGGATGGAAAGAAAGACAACCTACAAGAACCAAAGCAAGGACACTACAGAAGAAGAAGACCCAGAGAAGGCCACAAGGGTCACAGGCAACAAAGGCAAACAGCATCACATGCGCCATCCTGCGTTATCAGAAATAACACCTCCACTACAAGTACCAACATAGGCACGCCGGCAAGACGAATAGATGTAGGCACAGGAACTGTGCTCACGGCCTGAGACAGGTTTGTCTGAGGATATTTCTGTTTATGTGCTACAAACATATCCATGTTTGCACTAGGTTTGTAAACGGAGTTCAAACGGGTTCTTGTAGGTTGTTTTTCTTTTCATCCAAATGACTGTGATGACGATGATCTCTCTGTCGTATATGAGTCCTGAGTTGAACCAACCTGACAACCACCACACAAGGGGAGAATTGAGTCATGAAGCTCCGAGGCATAGGAGCATACCAAAGGTACATCTAGGTCAGTTGGCATAACAAAGACAGTGCTCTAGAGTCTGTTGTTGCTAATAGCAACTGGAGTCTGGGATGCTTAAGAGTGGCCACCTAATGGACTGCTGGCCTCTCCCCATGCAAAGACAAGTGAAGAAAAGACACATGGAAATAAGTAGCGCAAAGGATTAAAGGGCCACGTAAGCCTCAGACTCCACTACCTTGAATACAGAAGAACTAGATAGTGCCCAGTTGCCACTGCTGACAACTCCACAAGGAGTCACAGTGGAGGGTCCTAGCTAGAGTGAGAGAAACCCCCAAACCTTTACAAAGACCAGCTTCCTGGTAGGATAGAGACTGTTGGAACCCTGAGTCTCATAGTCACTCTCCAGATCTGGAATGAAATCGCTTACGTTTCAGTCCAATGGTAGAGAAGTCCCCCCAGGGAAACGTGGCACAAGGGGCTTACACGCCCTTCCAAATCATCACCCATTTGAGATCAAGAGGACATTGTTTGTTCAAGGTCACTGTTCAAAAGCAGGAGGGGGCGGGGAGAAAAGGAGGAATGGAACTAAGGAATGCAGGGAGGAAGTAAACTACATGAAGTTACATTGTGGGATTGTAATCAATGAGAAGCAGCAAAATGTGAATGAAATATTTAACGGGAAACTTATTTGCTTTATATACCTTCACCCAATTCACAATAAAAAGTGGAAAAACAAAATAAAACAAGTAGCAAAATAAAACAAAGGATGTATTCTCCTCTGACTCTTCTTGTTGATAGTGAGCTGACCCCTCTGTGTGGTTGGCTGTTAAATAAGCCTATTTATTCTCTGTCAGTGTCAAGTCATGGGCCTACCACCAGGACCAGGGATGGATGACTCTGTTACACAAACTGTTTGTCACTCAATTACAGAGTAATTAAGTTCCTTGCAAGATTATGGCTCAGTCAATTATTGTGCAGGGATTGTCAGACCATGTTAAGAAAGACCATATAAAAGTCATTCATTGTACCATGAACATCTTCTGCAGTGATGCTGTTGGCTTGAGAAGAGGTTCTTGCAAAAGATGTCAGAAGTTAGCTGCTCAAAAGACCATGATTGGACATGTCTCATATGTACCCTCAGTTTCTCT
>NW_022111373.1:2387075-2396718 GCF_000313985.2 Echinops telfairi
AATGTTTTGAGAAACGATGTACAAATGCGCTTTACACAATTGATGTGTGTATGGATTGGGATAACAGTTGTATGAGCCCCTAATAAAATGGTAAAAAAGAGAGAGAAAAAAAAAAGAAAACCACTGCAGTAGAGTCTGCTGCTCTGATCCCATACCCAGCCACAGAGGGCGCTGCACTGAAGCCTGGGAACAGCCAGAAGTTGTGATTCGAGGATCCAGTGGTAGACTTCTCCCTAATAACAATCACCTTCAAGATTAAGCACTTTGTTAGCTCTTTGTTTATATGAGCTAGTAAAATGGTTTCTTTGGCTAAGTTAGTCCAAGTTTCCTTCATATGCAATCCACTTTCCTGATTCTTACATACTCTCCCTCCGATAGCTGGACAACGTTTTGTCTTTATCCACCTCTCTATGTTGCTGTTCTTACTTATGGAAGGACCAGCTAGAGCACGTGCCTCCTCTGCTTCTCTTCTTAAGATGTCCCGGTATGTCCCAGGCACGAGCCCTTAGGGAGGCCTTTTCCAGACCTTGTGAGAATCAGGCACTTTTCTAAGAGCAGCTCCACCCTGACCAAGAATGCTTCCTACTCAGACCTAAAAGGCATGCGACTACCATGCA
This sequence comes from Echinops telfairi, assembly GCF_000313985.2. Taxonomy (NCBI): domain Eukaryota; kingdom Metazoa; phylum Chordata; class Mammalia; order Afrosoricida; family Tenrecidae; genus Echinops; species Echinops telfairi. The sequence continues at coordinate 2,387,693 of NW_022111373.1, forward strand.
GGCGGCTCCCAGTGCCTTTATTTGCTGTGGGTGAGCTCAGCTCCTTGCTGTAGAGACTAATATCATCACCTAGGCCACATCCTAATGAATGAATGCATCAAGATGAGGAGTGATTAGAGAAGTATATTTAGGTTGTTTCTAAATTTTGACATTGCTCCGAGGTAAAAACCATTATCTGAGCAGGAGTGGCTATGTCGTAACTAAACTGAAAATATTAAAATTTACATGTTTTCTGCCCCTCAGCAAAACATATTTAAAATGTTCACAGGACTGATTTCTAAAATCTTTGCACTTTGGTATTACAATTTCACCTGAATATCATGCAAATTATTTTCTGAATACGATTAACTGTTTTTTTATTCAACATTTTTTATTGTGAAAAAATTTAAACATAGACAAAAGAAGAAAAGTCTAATGAGCCTGTATAGCCAGCACTTAGATTGAACAGTTCTCAAGAATTTGCAACATTCATTTTATCTATCTGTTCGTCCCCTGCTTTGGGGGGAAATATTTTACATCCCATCCAAGACTTCCTACCAGTTTAAACCCTCCCCCTTTTAAAACAAAACAAAAAACCTCAAGAAGTTTTATTGCCATTTAATCCTTTCATCACACAATTCAATAGTTCAATTATAATAAGAAGAGTTGTACAATCATTACCATAATCAATTTTAGAACATTTTCTCCTCCCATCTCCCATGGATAAATCACTTTTAAAATGAGTTATATAAGCATCATCAGTCTAGAGAGTGCTCCTCCCCCCTCCCGCATACACTGCTTGCTCCCTCCACCCCTCACCCTCCCTATCTCCCACCCTCTACTTCTAGCTCCCCCCAAAACCCTTGCATCAGTTCTTCTCTCTGTGCCTCTGCTCTTTCCATGCTTCCCAAACTGGCCAACCTGACAGAAACAGCAACAACAATAATAAAAAACGGAAAAAAATAAAGTAGTACAGATATAATAATTAGAACTGATATAAAAATACAAATAGTGACCAAGAAAGAAAAGACCTCCATGAATATTTAAAAGGCCAGGGAAGAAATTTTTGTCAATGGAACAAGCAAGAAATACCCACACCTACAATTATCTAGGGGGATCTGCAAGCAACTTGATCAGGCTAGATACTCTACAGATCGGTTTTGGGCTCCCACTGTCCTCCATGACCTACTACAAATTGGGTGTTCATAAAATCAGATCTGATACTCTTCCCTTTGTCATATTTGAATTTTGTTATTGTTATCTTTGGACCACACAAGCTGGTGTGCTTCTTCCATGTGGACTCAGTTGACTCCTCACTTTTCTTTGAAGGGCTGTTTGTTTGAATACAGCCCTTAAGACTCCAGACACGATTCTGATTGATAGCTAGGCACCATCTGTAGCATCCTTATCTCCAGTGATCATTTCATGAAGATTAGTGTTGAGCAGAGCTATGTTCTCAGCACTAACTGTTCTTGGATTGGGGCGAGAGTTCAGTGGTGGTCATAGTATGACAGATTCAAAACCCCATTAGACCAACTACCCTAACACCAGCATAAACCAACTAGCAGGAAACCAGATAAACAAACAAAGCCAAGCAAACTAAAGGTAGGGAAACAAAACCCCATCGAAACAGAAAAGTAAGTTATTTTCAATCATCTCCGTGGGGTATAAGATAATTGCACTTGTAATGTCATCTGTTTTTTTAAATGACACATCACCATGGACACTGGGTATGAGGAGTCTAGGCGAGTATATCTCTACCGTGATGTGATCCACACCAGGAGTTGTTGCTGCACACGGTTTGATCTCCCATTCCATTGAGCTCTGTTTACCCTGAGCATGGGGTTGGTGCCAGCGGGGAACTTCCTGGATCAGTTCTTCCAAGTTCAAACTCTGAATATGTTTAACTGTTTTATCACACATTATCATACCTTGGATGAGCTCTAGCAAACAGCTGCTTTTGACCCCAACTATAGACAACTGCTGCTCTGTAGACAATCTCTGGCCCAACGTTGGTGGTGAGAGCAGCAAATGCTTACCCTGAAGCTTGGGAGTCATCTGGCCAAAGCTTGTACACCTACCACCTCCGCAGTCATCTACTGGCAGGAGTGCTTTCGGCTATTGCACCAATCAAGCGCCATTTGTAAGTCTCAGAGCTTGATGGAGTCCTTCAGGGCTGATAAATACTGATAAGGGACAAGGGGAAAATGAGACCCAGATAGACTGGGTCTGCTCATCATTGCATTTTGGGTTTTATCGTCAGCTTGGTTGATTTAGTGGAATGAATACTTTCTGTTTGGATGTGGAGGGGACGGTTATAGATACAGAGTTTTGTAATTCCCTTATAGAAGTGTATTAGCCTAACAACAATTCTTGTAAACCATAGAAGCCTCAGGCAATAGGGCAACAAAGGTCCTGAGGCTACAAAGGTCTGAGGGGCATGTTGTTGTTATCGTTAGATGCTATCGAGTCAGTTCGGACCCATAGGGACCCAGTGCACAACAGAATGAAACACTGCCCAGTCCTGCGCATCTTCACATTGTGCCTATGCCTGGGCCCAGAGTTTCAGCCACTCTGTCAATGCTGCATGTTGAGGGCCTTCCTCTCTTTCCCTGCCCCTCCACTTTGCCAAGCATGATGTCCTTCTCCAGGGACTGGTCTCTCCTGATATATGTCCAAAGTATGTAAGATGAAATCTTGCCACCCTCACCTCCAAGGAGCAGCTGGCCTTGCTTCTTCTAATACAGATCAGTTTGTCCTTTTCGCAGTCCGTGCAACTCCTGGGAGTCTTCCGGCACCACAATCCAAGTGCAGAGAGGAGTTATTATGGCACAACTCTGCTTGGGTGGTCTGCATTCAACATCGTGTATTTGCCATTACCTTGCTCTCAGGAGCTGTATGGTCACTCTTCCTGATCTGTCTTGGAAGCAGTACCGCCAGAACGCTTCTTAGAGTGAAGGATGGTGAGACTTCATCTCATGTACGTTGGACATGTTGTCAGAGGACACCCGTCCCTAGGGGAGGCCATCGTGCTTGGTCAAGTTAAGTGAAGTGGCAGTGAGGAGGAGTAAGGCGCTCACTGAGGTGAAATGACACAGTGGCTGCAACAATGGGTTCACACCTAAGAATAGTTGTGAGCAGAGTGCAGGGCAGGGGAGTGTTTTGCTCTGCTGTGCATAGGGTAGCTGTGATTCAGAACGGGCTTGATGGCACCTAACAGCGACAACTTCTGTTTGTAAAGCCCGTGGGTCTGTTCTGAAGCATGTGCTTGCTTCCTAAGCATGTAACTGGGCTTGGATCATTGGCTGATCCAGACTACAGACAATGCTATTGGACAGACAGTGCTACTCAGACTGGTTTTGCTCGTTTCACCAGAATGAAGGGCTCCTAGGATCTTCTGAAATTTTTAACACCTGACATCAAGTGGGATGATAGATGGAAAATTTCCAAAGAGTTTTCTTTTCCTTGAGGATTCCAGAAACAGAGTATCAACATCATTGGGATCTCAAAACATGGCAAACTTATCTGACACCTTAAGGCAAATAAGTAACCCTTCCATACTTGGAAAGGCTTCCTCCATAAGGCAGGTCCAGCTGAGCAGACTGCAGCACCGTTAGAAAACAACGGTGCCTTTTCATTTTTGAAAGGGGGCACAAGGGCAGCTAGGCAGTAAAATAAACTTTTCTCCCAAATGAAATCTCCCCTGGAACCAACTTCAGATCCCCTCTTAAGCTTGGCCTACTCTTTATTTCCTTCAGTAGATTCTGGTGTTGGTTTTTTGGAACCTCCGTGCCTCAGGGTCCCTGCTTTGAGGTTTGCTGGCGTTAAGGGTCTTCCTGAACTGCTAACATACGAGTAGTTCACAAAGGACAGAATGGGCTTCGAAAAGGATCTTTAGATTCCCTTCATGTCCCAAATTTTATTTCCCGAAGCTGCCCCTAGGTCTTGTTATGAATCTGCAAATTTCCCAAGTTTGAGGATGAATAAAGAGAGATGCTGGGAAAGGAAGAGTGTTGATCAGAGTCATCTCTTCACTTACTCTTTTATGAATATGTTCCAAGCATTGCTGCAGCATCAGATGCCTCACCAGGTACTTAGGACATACTGGTCCACAGGACAGATGTGGCGCCTTTACTTCACAAAAGTTACTTTCTTGATGGGGAGACAGCCTGGGCACAAATAATGACTAGAAATACAAATGCTATAATAGGGCAGTTGCCATGATACTATGACTCACAGAGCTGTATTTAAACTGACACCTGAAGGATAAAGAGGAGTTTACTATAAACATCTAGAGAAAGTAGGAGAAGACAGCCTTCCAAGTCAAGAGACGAGCCTGTGCAAAGTCCTCGAGGTGGGAGGGCCCTGACTGCCTGTGCAGAGAGCACAGGGCATTAGGGAAGGGGAGGGCGGAGGCTGCAGCAGTTGGTAAGAGTCCGGTCACCTAAATCATATAAGTGATGGTAAAGGGTTTGGCCATAACCTGGAAGGAAGTGGGGAGTCTTTGCAGGGAGTAAAGCATGGGTGAGTAGGAACTAACCCTCCGTGTTACTTTGACCGCGTGGGTGGTGTGGCGCTTTGTGGTCCAGCGTCACTTAGTGAGAATGAATGTGGATGCCTCTGCAGGATGACACATCGGCCCTCAGGGCAAGACGATCAGGCCACAATGTGCATGGTAAACAGATTAATTTGGTCAACAGTTTAATTCTGGCAGCAGCTGAATGACATTATAAAGAATGCAGTGGCATTTCTACTGGAAATGTCTGCCATCATTTCTTCCTGACATAGGAACATAAAGGCTTCCCAACTCTGAGAGAATTTGCATGAAATATGCCCATCAATCTCCCTGTGAAGAATCATTGTGCTGCAGAATAGTACTAACATGGAGGGGGAGAGGAGAATTGATCAGGGTGGTATGCAGCTCACTGATGATCTCATTTCAAAGCCTTCTCTGCTTTTTTGTGTCTAGCCTTGGTCTGAAAGCTCTGTTGGGCCGTGCCTTGTGTTAGTCTGCAGCCCATGTCCCAGGATAGGAAGGCTGCCCTTACAGCAGGAAGATGCCTGCCTATCACCATGGTAATGCCCACTTGGGGCTTTCTGCTAGTTTTGTCAAGAGTTGGACTCCTTTTGCCTCTGAAATCTTCAAAGGGACTTTTTGTTTCCACAGTTTCCTTTCTTAGTCCTTGAACTTGACTCCTCTTTCTCCTTCCCTTAGCACCAAATCAAAACCAAATTTACTACCATTGAGTAATTCATGCCAACTCAGAGTGACCCTATTGCACAGGATAGAACTGCCCCTGTGAGGTTCTGAGACCATAGCTCTTTATGGGAAGAGGCAGCTATGTCTATTAGAGTGGCTAGAGTGGTTTGGAACTCTCAGAGTGGCTGGTGGTTTTGAACAGCAGACTTTGCAGATCATAGCCCAACACTTTATCATTACAACAAAATGGCTTCTTCGTTTAGCACAGTGGCTCTCAAAATGTGGTCCCTGGATCAGCACTCTCAGACTGACTTTGAAACTTGTGAGAAATGGAAAACCATGACCCCACTGCAGGCATACTAAAGCAGAGTCTCTGAAGTAGGGGCCCAGCAACCCGTGTTTGAACACACACTCAAGTTGAACACCACTGAAACCTGTGTTTGAACACACGCTCAAGTTGAACACCACTGAAACCTGTGTTTGAACACACGCTCGTGTTGAACACCACTGCTTTAGCCAATATGTATGCTAAGGCATTATGCCCTAATCTGAGCATACAAGAGTGTGGAAAACCTAAGCTTGTGTTTGAGCGTGGGTGCATATATCTAGACCATTCATGGAACACTCTGTACAAGAACAAAATGATAGGGGACACCTGTCTAGGAGCCAGATGGGGATTAGGGGGTCTTTAATGGTGATACAATGCCCAATACAAAAGCTGATGAAAATAGTTATCAATTACTGAGCACCTCCAGTGGTGCCAACCACTCTGTAAGGCATTGTGGGCATTGTTCACTTATTCTGACAATAACCTTGTGAGGCAGTTACCCTTACTGTCTCCATTTTATTATGGCAAAAATGAAGCCCAGAGCAGCTCTGTAGCTCACTCAAGATCACCTCAGCCAAGTGCCAGAGATTGAACTTGAACACAGGCCTGCACCACCTCCAAAGACTACACACTTGACTCCTGCAGCATAAAACCTTGCTCCCTCTCTGCTCCCTCTCTGATGCTCCTGGCAGTGACTGCTTTCAGGAACACCTGGTTTCCTGTGTCTGGCTCTTGACTTGACGTTTGTTGGAGTGTCTTCAATATGAAGCCCTGCAAAAAGATCAGCATAAAAGGATTGGCGTGACTCTTGGAGGCAAAGTGTACTTCACCTTCAGAACCGAACCCATTGCTGATGGGTTGTCTCCTCATGAGTGCGGAGTAGAACTGCTTCATAGGGTTTTCTTGACTATTCTTTACTGGGACAGCTCTATTCAGTTGTTAGAAAGTTCATTCCAGTCACACATGGTGATTCCATGTGTGTCAGGGTAGAACTGTGTCTAGGATTTTCTGTAGCTGATTTTCAAAAGTAGACCACCAGGCCTTTCTTCTGAGGTACCCTTCATGGGTTGGAGATGTCCTTGGATAGCAGTCAAGCACATTCACTGTTTGTACCACCCAGGTTCTCCGAGGTGAAATGAATAACGACAAAAAGGGCCAAGAAAAGGCACTGAGCTCTTTTCCAGTTGGAATGCCTCTCATGCGAACAACTGCCTACTAAGTGTGCTTGCCTGTGCCCCAGCCCTCTGTAGTTGAAGCCATTAAAATGAGACTGCAAGCTGCCAGGTGAGGGCTGGTTAATTGTCTCCCCAGGTTACTGCAGCAGCCTGCAAGAGGGACAAGGATCTCATACTGTCTGTACAGCTCTCTGGGGACTTTCTGCTTGTTATTAAACAGGCAGCACTAATGCTTTCATTTATTTAGCAATCCCCCCACCCAAACACTCTCTCTCTTTCTCTCTCTCTCTCTCTCTCTCAGCTGGGACTTAGAAGTCTTAGTGTAGGTAGGTGTGACGCTTCTGTTTTATGAGGCTTAGCAAAGGTAGTGCTAAGCTTACTGTTTGCAGGTTGATGCTTTTTGAAGTTTCTCTCTGGCTCTGAAATCCACAGGTAGTTGGATGTTTTTGGACTTGAGTATGAACTGGCCTTTTGATTTTAAACCAACTTCTTTTCCCATCAAACATGCTTTAAGGTTTCTATTTGGCTATTCCCTCTGTCTGGAACCCTAATTTGCAAAGTTTATCTTGAAAGCATGTCACTTATTTCAAGAAAGAGTCTGGCAATGTGTATATTTGTATTTGAGCCATCCCAGCAAAGAACTGCATTTCCATATAACTTCCCTTTCCCAATTAGCTTTTAGCCAAGTTCCAATAATATATTAAGCCGAGAGCTTTTCTTGTTAATTTCCCCATAGAAAAGATGTGGCAAAGCTACAGGGAGGCCGAACTTCGCCTAGAAACTGTGCTGAGCTATGCTGTTCTTTCTCTCAACTCATCAGCCGTTCCCTTGGAGAATAACTTTCTTTAGCATCTGCAACCACGTAGTATTACAGGAAGTTGGAACGTTTGGGGCATTATTAGTTATGGGGAAAACACCTTGAGTTCTACTCCATGATGTGACTCAAAACTTTTCTTATTATCCAGCAGACGTGTAGAGGCACCTGTCTTTTTCAGATACAACTGTCATACAAACCTTCATGAGGACACAATGACTCGCTATGCACAGCTTCTTGTTGCCTTGTTTTCTACCTTTGTTAGGGTGGTCTCAGCCAGCAGATCTTCAGAACTCTGGGGGGGTCCTACTAGATAACAGGTCAAGGTTTTGGTAGGGTTATCCCCTTTGTTGGTACAACTTTCCATATTTGAGCCATTATTTGAACTTTAAGCGCACTCTTGTGATCATTATTTTATAAACACGTGTGACAAAATGGGAATACGGCATTGAAGCTTGGCACTCATGCATGTGGAGATAACGTTGGGAATCATTAAGCATGCCCCAAATGGCAAATCTTTAGTCTCAATTGGATGGGCATTGGCATTAAAGCAGTCAACTGGGTATTCATTTATGAAGAAAAAGAAAATTAAACGACATGTATGAAATGCTAAAAATATGCCCTCAAAGACTGTTTAAAAAGCTGAGCTACTAGGAATTTCACGCTCTTTTTAGCATCCTGGGAACAGACAACCTCCTTATAACGTAACAATCTGTTGCTTGTTACACTTAAAACATGTTTTTGCCTATTATATAGCATCCTTTTAATTTCCCCCCTCATATTGCAGTCATTGATCTCATTGACAGCCACAATTGGGAGGAAAACTAGCGAGTTAATCAATGAAAGTGGTGGTTCACACTTACTTCCTTCCTCTGCTCCTGCCTGGCTTGTTTTTCTCTCTTCCCCCTGCTTCATTTTCCTCCATAGAAATTCTTTGTAGTAAACTGTTCATTATATTTGTTGTTTATCGTCAGGCCCTGACTAACACGATCTTAGCTCTATGAGGGTAGGTTCTTTTGTCTTGCTTATTCACCATTTAGAGCAGGGTTTAGGAACGTTTCCCCTCCTGGCCTCCACACACACCAATATCACTGCCCTAAGACACTTTTCATGCGCCTTTCTCCCCTGGCATACATTTGAGTACCACTAGCACACTGTATATTTGTTTAGGCACTGTATGTACATTTGTCCTTTGAATTTTTGAGAAAGAGTAAACTGTTTTCCTCTTGCCCCCTTTGAGAAGACGTGCTGCAGATCTAGTGCCAAGAGAAGTACCTGGGGTGGACAGTTGTCGCTTTGTTGTGGTCAGGTGCCATTGAGGCAGTTCCGCCCCATAGTGACCACGTGCCCCACAGAACGAAACACTGTCCGGTCTTGTGTTGTCCTCCTGACTTTCCCAGGTTGAGCTCACTGTTGGAGCCATTATGTCAGTTCTTATTCTTGAAGATCTTCCTCTTTTGCGCTGCCCCATTACTTTATTTAATTTTTATTTATTTACTTTTAAAAATCATTTTTTTGGGTCTCATACAG
>NW_022111373.1:2396818-2409741 GCF_000313985.2 Echinops telfairi
ATCCTTGTCAGCTTCCATCTTTTATCCAGTCATCGTATGTTTCATTGGTGCTATATTGCACCCTGACTCGCTCATCTCTTCTTTGTGACCCTTCTGTAAGGGGATGTCCAATTATTTACAGATAGGTTTTGGGTCTCTACTCCGCCCTCCCGTTCATTCACAATGAAAGGATTTTTTGTTCGTTGATGCCCGATACCTGATCCTATCGACACCTCATGCTCACAGAGGATGGTGTGCTTCTTCCATGTGGGCTTTGCTGCTTCTCAGCTGGATGGCTGCTTGTTTATCTTCAAGCCTTTAAGACCCCAGATGCTCTATCTTTTGATAGCCGGATGTCCTTCTCCAGGGATTGGTATTCCCTGACAGCATGTCTAAAGTATATAACATGAAGTCCCATCATCCTCGCCTCCAAGGAGCACTCTGACCAGGATTCTTTTAAGACATGGGAAGGAATAAGTACTCATTAAACTTTTGGTGAATGAATTTGACTTAGTGTATGGTGTCTAGCCTTCCTGAAAGATGTTAAACCCACAAGTAAACCATGTGTTTGTAGTTACCGAGTCTCTAGAGACTTTTTATTTTGGCAGTAGAGTTCAAGCAAATATTACTTGATAGGCAGGTGACAAGTATATAGAGGGAGACTCTTTCATAGCTGTATCAAGCCTGCCTTGTTCTTTTAAATGTCTGTGATCATCCAGGAAAGGGAATGCTTTAATTGAGGGTCTTGTTTAAACCTGCAGAGAGTTCTCCTTGAAGATCAGTGCATAAACAAAAAATCAGCGCACACATTTACTATATGTTTTTACTGACTCCTGGTGTTAACCTCCATTTCCGCTTAAGCTGTGGAATAGCATTGACATGTTTGATGGCAGAACCCCTCCTGACAGTATTTTGTTGGAACTGATAATGACCTTTCCCAAACACAGTGGTTCCCCATGTATAACAGGGTGGGGGTCAGAACCAAACTGGCACTTAACACAGCTTCTTAGTATGCCCTGGACGTATTCCGGCACTCTGCCTGTTTTCAGATCGTGTGATAATCTGCACCCACTGTGTCCGCCTCCCTGAGAGTCTGTGTATGTGGCTTGATAAAAGCTAGCCATTGACATTGCATTAAAGAAAACAAGAACGCTCAGGGCTGCCTGTGGTCCAGTGTGATGGGAATAGCAATACAGTCAGAACAATGGGTGTGTGTCACTTAAAATGCTAGACATCAGGAAGACCGCCTCAGATTGGAGCCTGACCAAGTCTCTCTCGTCAGACACCTCCGAACCTGGTATTCAATGCTTTGTGGAAGGGTGATGCCTTGGGAGGAATAACTGGCTTGAGGACGTTTCCGGAAGGAGAAGTATTCATTCATCATTTTAGGTCGTCTTGCTTTTCCAAAGAAATATTTCAGATGCTAATTTCCTTGGGAGAAAATTGACAATGACATTTACTTTTATACTAACAATTAAAGAAAACTATGAATATTCATGTCAGGAAAATGAATTTAATTATAGTCTAAGCAAATAATGAATCGTTCTGATAGTTCAACCCTCATGGCTGAATAATAAAGTGAAGTCCCTAAAACTGGAATCTATTGTCAAGTCAGTTGTTTATGGAAAATGCACAAGCTTTGAAGTTTCTCATTTGCTTTGTTAGGGTAGATTCCTTGCAATGAGACATACACGAGTCGTCTCTGTTGATGCTGTTCCAGCTCATAGCAAACCTGTGTGCAAGAGAACAATGCACTGCTGGCCGGTCCTGTGCCGTCCTAAAGCCGTTGCAAACACAATGTCAGTCCATCTCACTGAAGGTCTTCCTCTCTTTGATGATCTTCTACCAAGTATGATGTCCTCCTTAGGAACTGGTCCTTCCTGATAACACATCCAAAGTACCTGGGAGGAAGTCTCACCATCCTCACTTCTGAAGAACTGGACTTCTTCTAAAACAGAGTTGTCCATCCTTCTGGAAGCCCTGGGTATATTCAGTATTATTTCCCTGTGATATTTTGGTTTTTGTGTCAACTGGCTGTGCCTGTGGGCAGGTATGAGCGGAGTCCAACCTCTCAGTCAGGACACAGCCTAATGACATCTCCTTGGAGGTTGTGGCCTGTTTGTCAGAGATGTTGTAAAGAACTGGTCTCTGCTTTGCCCCTCAGTTTCCTCCCTGGTTGGATCCTATGTCTGGCTTCTGGGACTCACAGCCCATCTGACCTGCTGATCCTGGGAGTTGTCAGTGACCTGCCATGCTCCTGGGTACCACCTGGGTACATGTGTCTTTGGACCCACCGACTTGTGATTGCCCAGCTTCCTGTTTTGCCTTCTGCTTTCATCAGTCAGAAGCTCTGTGAGTCTGGACGAGCCTCAAGCTAGCATCTGACCCATGGACTGGAGTTGGAGCGGCTGAGGAGTTTTCCTTGATATAAATTTCTTTCTTTTATGTGCATGGGTGTCACTGGTCTTGTTTCTCCAGAAAGCTCACTCTAACACACTATATGCATATCAAGAATATGAACCACACAGCTGTAGAAGCACTAAGAAGTCTAAGGCCAGGCAAGTTCCAAGTCCTTGAGTCAGATGTTAGCCTAGATGCTCTCCCTGGCTCGTGTACCCAAGATCCACAGGAAGGCACCAGATTGGTGGCTGTGTTAGCACTGTGGATCCAAGACAAATGAAATCCTTGTCAGCTTCCATCTTTTATCCAGTCATCTTTATGTTGTGTATTGGTCCAGTTGTGAGGATTTTGGTTTTCTTTGTATTGAGGTTGTGGTCTTTGACTTTCATTAGTAAGTGCTGCTTCATATCCTCTTTACGTCCAGTAAGCAAGGTTAGCAGCATGCCTTTCCCAGTTGTATTTTGAGTGTCCTTCAACCCGAGGGCACCCCTCTGCCACTCTATCAGACAACATACCACTTCTACCTGTACAATTTAACTGGCTAACTTTTTGAAAGTGGGATGCTTCTTGATTCTTCCTAGTGTGTCTTGGTCTGGAACAGTGGTTCTCAACCTGTGGGTTGCGCGACCCCTTTGGGGGTCGAATGATCCTTTCACCGGGGTTGCCCAATTCATAACAGTAGCGAAATCATAGTTATAAAGTAGCAATGAAAATAATTTTATGGTTGGGGGTCACCACCACATGAGGCACTGTGTTAAAGGGTTGCAGCATTAGGAAGGTTGAGGACCCCTGGTTTGGAACATCTGCTGAAACCTGCACACCATGGGTGGCCCTGGGGGAATTTGAAATACCAATGCCTTAGCTTCCAGCATATCATGAAAGCCCCTCCAGTATATTTCACCAACAGACGAGTAGTGCCCATTCTGCCTAGAAACACCAAACTCCAGGATCAGGAGATGCAGGCAATTCCCACTGGAGCAAGGCCGTGGTGTCTTAGACCCTGCATTATCTTCTTAGAATGTGTTCCTCAGGCAGATGGGAGGCTGGCTTCTGTGTATGGAACAGGAGAACCTTGGAATCTGATACTCTTTAAAGGTTCACACTTTTAGTGACTTCTTTAGACCCTTCTCACTCTTGGCATGCAAAACATGTCCGAAAGACAAGATACATCATGTCTTACAGATACATCACATCTCTCCAAGAATGGCTATGTTAGGTTCCTGTAAGCAGATTAGCCTGGAGAATCCAGAACAGAGACCTCAGCTTCCTAAGAACTCAGCACAGGGCCCTGTGACGGACAAACATTTGTTGAATGGATGACAGAAGAAGGAAAGAAAGAAAGAGAGAGAAAGCTTTGATCATGATGGGTTCTAGAACTTTCAGACAAGGCTCGGTGCCAGTAATCATTCTTCATATCGGAGTGTTTTTCTGGTAACAAGGTATGCTTTCTGCTGGCACTTGACCTGAAATTTTGTTTGGCAGTATTTTGAGCTTCTATTCATTTGGAGAAGAAAAGGCATGATTCTTAATTGGTATAATTTTACCTTCATGAATTCAGAAAAGCTACTCTTAGAATAATGAGTTCCACTTTTAGAAAGAAACATATATTTGCAGAAATGCCAAATTCTTGGCTCATTAGGCTGGTCTTAACACTGAAGATACCTGCCTCTCCCTGGGGCAGACACGTCAAGTTTGGGGATTCTTATACATTTTCTAATCCTTGCTGCCCCTAATCAACTCCACCTTTCATTACTAAGAGGTAGTAGTTCATGAAAGGACTTTGAGATTTCCACTGCGAGAATCCTGGTTGCTTATACAAATAACTCTTGATGAGTAATTTTTATAATCTGAGCATCATGATTCCCGTTTGCACAAAGGACACTGTGTATTTACGCAAGGAGGTCACTGGACAAACAGGGCCCTGACAGTGCATCCCGAGTGCACGTCTGCAAGTAGTCGTCTATTTGGAGAGATCCCAAGGGAGCTTCCAAGGCACAAAGCTTTGCATGAAACAACTTCTTTTGTTCTGCTTCTGTAAGATTCTATCTGCTCAGAGCCTCTAGAGCAATGATCCCTGATAGGAACCTGCCATATTCCTCCCACCCACCCCTCTACCCATGGCTCTGCTTTATTCGTTGTTCCTGGCCTATTCTAATCTCTCTTCACCTCTTCTGCCCACCTAACGGCTGGTTGCTGGCTCCTGGCTTTTGGTGGTGTGGTGCGGGCCTCCTGCTTCCCCTTCTGCTGCAACTGATCTCAAGGAGAGTCCTTTTGTGGCACGTGGTGGACCCCTTGCTATCTTTCCAAGTAGGGGAGGAGCCTGACTGGACCCCACAGGACTCAATTCTGGAAGTTTGCTTCTGCTCTGTCCCAGGAGTGGGACAGAGGATTCATCCTTTTGATGGAACTAGGTCACACAACCCGTCAATTTTCCCTGCAAAGCTTGATAGAACTCTAGTCCCTCCAGGGGCAATCAAATGAACGATGGCTGCTGTTCGGTGCTGCTGAGTGAGCTCAGATTCAAAGCATGCCGATGTACAAGAGAGGGAATCCCGGCCCGGTCCTGTGCCAGCCTCACAGTTGTTCTTTTGTTTGATCCCATTGTTGCAGCCACAAGGTCAATTCATCTTGTTGAGGGCCTTCCTCGTTTTCACTGCTCCCGGAGGTACGTTACCAAACATGATGTCTCCAGTGACTGGTCTCTCCTTGGACAACATGTCCAAAGCACATGAGATGCAGTCGCATCATTTTTGCCTCTGAGGAGTGTTGTGACTCTACTTCTTCCAAGACAGATTCTGTGGGTTCTTTTGGCAGTGTGTGGTACCATCAACGTGCTTCACCGGCACCACAATTCAAATGCATCGGCCCTTCTTTGGTCTTCCTCACTCAATTTCCACCTTTCACATACATAATGAAAATGAAAATTGAAACTATGCTTTGTGTCAAGCATACCTTAGTCCTCAGGGTAACATCCTTGCTCTTCAACACTTTTAAGAGGTCTTGTGCAGAAATTTGTCCGATGTGTTGTGTCATTTGATCTCTTGCCTACTGCTTCCATGAGCATTGATTGTGGATCCAAGTAAGAGGAAGTTCTCTACAACTTCAGTCTTTTCTTGATTTATCAGGATGTTGCCTATTGGTACTGTTGTGGGGATTTTTGTTTCTTTATATCCTGAAGGCTACAATCCTTAATCTCCATAAGCAAATGCTTCAAGTCCTCTTCACAGTCAGCAAGTGAAGTCGTGTCATTTAAATGTCATGTTCTACATCATATAATTCAGCTTCTCTGATGACTTGCTCAGCAAACAGATTGAATGACCCTGGTGAGAGCACACAACCCTGACATAGCTTTCCTGATTTTAAACCTCGCACTGTTCCCTTGTTCCTTTCACACACCTGTCTCTTGATCCATGTAGAGATTTCACAGGAGCACAGTGAAGTGTTCTGGAATTACCTGTCTTCTCAAGGGTATGCATAGTTTGTTATGAAACACACAGTCTATTGCCTTGGCATAGTCAACAAAAGAAAAATAAGCATCTCACTGGTATTCTCAGCTTTTAGCCAAGATACATCTGACACCAGCAGTGATAGCCCTGTTCTACATCCTCCTTTGGTTTGGGCCTGCACCACAAGCTGCTCCCAGTCAGTGTACTGATGTGTAGCCATTGTTGTATGATGTTCAGCAAAATTTTACTTGCATGTGATATCAGTGATTTTGTTCTATAATATGAGCACTCTGTTGGATCACCTTTCTTTGGAATGAGTACACATATGGATCTCTTCCAGTCAGTTGGCTAAGCAGCTGCCTTCCAAATTTCCTGGCATAGGTGAATGAGTGCTTTCAGTGCTTTGCCACCTTGTTGGAACAGTTGAATTGGTGTTCTGTCAGTTTCTGGATCCTTATTTTTAGCCAATGCTTTCAGTGCAGCTTGAGCGTCTTCTTTCAGTCCCATTGGTTCTTGCTCATCGACTACCTCATGGAATTGTTGAATATCTACAGGTTCTTTATGATACAGTGGCTCTGTGTATTCCATCTTTGTTTGTTTGAGGCTCCCTTCATAGTTCAATATTTTGCCCATAGAAATCTTTCAATATTGCAATTGAAGATGTGTTTTTTAAACATAGTTCTTTTACTGTAATATATGCCAAGTATGTTCTTCCTTTATGCTTTCTAACACTGTCTTTGCACATTGCATTATAATATTGTACTGTCTTCTCGAGCTCCCCGTTATCTGTTTGACTTCAACATTGCTTCTATTTGCCTTAGCTACTCTTTTCTTTTTAAAAATTTTAACAGTTTTTGGGGTACTTCATCCACACATCAAGCAATCCAATAGTTCAACCACGATTCAGAGTTTCTTCTGAGATTTATGCTCATCTTTTCTTTCTTTCCTAGCTTTTAACTGACTTTTTGCTTTTTTCCAAGAATGATGTTCTTGATGTCATCCTACAGCTCCCCAGGTCATAGGTCATTAATGTTTAATGCCTAGAATCTGTTATTGGTATGTTCTCAAATTTTATGTGGGATATATTCAAGATCATGTTTGCTCTCATGGACTTATTTTAATTATCTCTAACTTCAAGATGAACTTACATATGAGCAGTTGATGGTTCTGGCCAGCACACATTTTGATGCCTCAAATGTTAGACTTGTTTCTGGGTATATTTGACATGCTCTTTCCAAAAATAGCACCAGTTCCCCCCTATCAGCTCAAGTTTCTGAAATACAGAACATATGTCACATACCATTTTTCAGTCGACTTGCCCATAAAAATATCAGGATATTTTAATGTAGCATTAGCTAGCCTGAGATAGAGGAAGCGTATGCTGGCTTTATTTAAATAGTTGTATTGTACTAAATATTTAGTTCAAGCTATACTCCATGTAGTGTCCCTTGATTCAAAGATATATTTGAACAGTTATATAAACTTGGAATTTTCTCCAAGTATCACATCAGCTTTATTAGGAACTGAATATCAGGTATTTCCAGTTTGTACACTTGAAAAGAGTCCAGCAATAAGAATTACTGAGCAATAAATAAGGAGGCATGATGGCATAGTGACCTGTGTGTCTGACTGTGAACCGCAAGGTCAGCTATTCCATCCCATCAGCCATTCTGCTAGGGAACGATGGGATGTCTCATCCCATAAAGACTTATAACCTCACAAACCCACAGGAGAAGTTCCACTCTCTCTTATAGTGTTGCTAGGAGTTGCAATCCACTGACTGGCAGGGAGTTTGGTAAAATAAATAGAGTCGAATGTTCTGAAACCCAAAATGGGTTTGTCAGAGTTCCTGCTCCTTTATTCTAATGAAAATGTTTCCTTCTTGTTATAAGATGGTACAGCATATCCACCTGTGCACAGAAACTTTTAAAAGTTAGAATTTATCATATAAAGAAGCTTGAAATCAATCTTACCTATGTACCATTTAAGATGAATTACCTACTGATTTCTACATAAAAAAATTGTGTTCTGAAATGTTTACTGCATAATTTGAAAAAGAAAAATTTAGATAAAAATATTTATGAAATTTGTTATAAAATCTTAATGTTTTTACACTCAAATTGTCATCACACCTTCCATATATGAACTTTTTCAATGTTCTTTATTTTCCACTCTGCTCAAGTTAAGTGTTGGCTGTGCAGTGTTCAAACTTGTAGTCTCTGTATATATAGCAAAGCTTCCCATGCCGACATGAACAATCCAATGCTGTCTAATTGATTCAAACTCATAGTGACCCTATTGGACAGAGAAAAACTGCCGCTTTGGGTTTCTAAGCCTTTAAACCTTTTAAAGGCTGTCTTGTGATTGGTGGGTTTGAACAACTGACCGTATGATTGGTAGCTCAATATTTAACCATTTAGCCATCGTGGGTCATAAACAGCTTCCCTTGCCTTTAATTATTAATACCTAATTCTTTTTCAAATATTTCTTACCTTTTTGTATTTATCCTGTAATTGTGGGTCTGTATTCCTCTCGTGTTTAAACCTAGGATGATAAATTAATTAATTAGCATAACTTAATAGCTGAAAATACAGTAGAAAACCCGATCTAAGAAACTAGAGTTGATATGATCTATCTAATGCACGTTTCTGAATCAGAGTCTAACCCCTCAAATGAACAAACAAACAGAAAGAAAAAACAAACAAACCAACCAGGAGCAGACCTAAAAGCCAAGATACAAGAAATTATTTTGTTGGTGGTGGGCTCTGTAGTCTGTTCTGTAATCAATCGCTGTCCCAGTTTCAGCTGCTGATGTTGAGCTTCTCCATCATCTCTTCCCACAGATGTAGTCAATTTGATTTCTGTGTATTCCATCTGGAGAAGTCCCCATAAAAAGTCGCCTTTTGTGCTGTTGGAAATAAGTATTTGAACGAAGAAGTCGTTGATCTTGCAAGATTCTATCATGCGATCATTTCTATCATAGCTTCATTTCTATCATCAAGACCATATTTTCCAACTACTATTCTTCCTCTTTGTTTCCAACTTTTGCATTCTAATCCCCAATAGGGATCAATGCAACTCTATTGTACGCTTGATCAAATCAGACTGAAGATGTTGGTCAAATTCTTCTATGTCTGCATCACTAGCTTTAGTGGTTGGTGCATAAATTTGAAAAATAGTTGTATTGGCTGTATTTCCCTGTATGTGGATAGGTATTATCCTATCACAGACAGCAAAGATGGATCTTGAAATGTCCTTTTTGACAATGAATGTGACCTCATTCCTCTTGAATATTTCATTCCCAGCAGAGCAAACCATATTCAAGTCCAGTCCATTTCAGTTCACTAAGGCCTAGGGTATTGATCTACTGATACAGTAGCATGGAGGCAGTGCCATTTTGTAAGTGAGCAAGTATCACTTAGTTGTCCAGAGTGGGACCTTGGAGTCATGCAACCTGATGTCCATTCCCAGCCCCACCACATATTAGCTGTAATACTTTTGTTAACTTCCTTAACATTTCTAAAGTTTAATTTGCTTATCAGTAAAATGACAATGCTGTAGTCCTTACTAGATAAGGTGTTAAGAAGCCTGAATAACTTTCAGTAGATGTTCAATAAAAATGTTATTGGTATGCTGCTATTAATGTAATAAATATTATTGTTACTCCTTCAGTACAATGTCTGGTCTTGCCAAGCAATCTTCATACCCAGAGCATGTGTACAATGGCTTCAGAACAGTACAGAGATATATCATGGCCCATCTATGGAAAGAAGGTCCCATCTTTACACTCATAAAACAGTAGCTCTGGAAAGGGATCAAGGAGTCCATATTTTAGAGATGGGAAACTTGAGGCCCTGATGGGCAAACTTGGTTCAGTGTCATTGAGTGCCATCTGTCTGGTCAAAATAGGCCTGTTCTTCAACCCTGGCACCCTCTTGACCTCTCTCTGTCTCTTTCCTTTCTGCATGGAGCTGCTCAGCTGAGTGGTCTTTCCAAGGAGAAGATGATACAATCCAATGTTGTGGATGCTCATTCAATACTCTTCTCATTGTTAGCTCTGGGGAACAATTCAAGTGGAAGCGAAGTGCGGCTTTGTAGCTACAGAAAGCATAATTATTTATTCATTATGTTTAAGAAGAGCCTCCGGTACCAGAAAGAAATGCTCAGTCAACTGAGTTGTGTGTTCTTTGCTGGTTTGCCTTGATTCCTCATGACTTTCCAAGAATTGCCCTGTTTGCACTCCACTCTTTTTTCTTGAGCCAAGCATGCAAAATCTTGTTTCTGTGAACTTTCTTTCAGCACCTCCCAAAGCCAGCTCCCCACCGTCAGGGCTCCTTCTGCTTGGCCTCAAGCCTCCCACTTCCTGACAGATGACTAGTTTACAAGGGAATGCCTGACCTGTATTGGCTACTGCTTGGCCCCTCACGGCCTCCAGCTGACAATGCTATCTCACCTGCAACACAGCCACAGCAGGCTGAGTTCTCCGAGTGCCAGGACTTCTTTGCGCTGGCTTTCCTCTTCATTGGGGTGCCTCGCCCCTCTCTCAGTTGTGACTTCCTTCCGTCTTGAAAGACAATCTTAAGATCACGTTCTCTTTTAAGCCTTCCCAAGTCATGGACTCCAGGCAGATCTGGGTGGAGCTTCGGTCTCCTTTATTCTCTGCTCTCAATTCATTCTTCTGAATTTTATGATGGATTGTATTATCCTTGGAGAAAAGAATGCTGTATTATGCAGTGTTTATTTTTTAAAATCAACTCGTACCGGTACCGGATCTGTCATAGAGCAAATACTTAATAAAAGTCTTAATGTCTGTCTGAATGGATTTTCCTACCAAATGGATTTCCCATTGTCCTCACCCAAGCCCTTTGTGTAGTGTGTAACACACCCCAGTGCCCCTTCTCCCTACCATGTGTTGTAGCACACCCCTACCATGTGTTGTAACACACCCCTACCATGTGTTGTAACACACCCCTACCATGTGTTGTAGCACACCCCTACCATGTGTTGTAGCACACCCCTACCATGTGTTGTAACACACCCCTACCATGTGTTATAACACATCCCTACCATGTGTTATAACACATCCCTACCATGTGTTGTAATACACCCCTACTATGTGTTGTAACACACCCCTACATGTGTTGTAACACACCCCTACCATGTGTTGTAAACATACTCCCTACCATGTGTTGTAATACACTCCTACCATGTGTTGTAAACATACTCCCTACCATGTGTTGTAATACACCCCTACCATGTGTTGTAACACACCCCTACCATGTGTTGGGATGTGCAGAGGTTTTCACTCACTTCACAACTTTGTGAGTGTTGTGATGGTGTCCGGTGTCTTCAAGTTGGTTGCACAGTAGAGTGAAACAATGCCAGTCTTGGCCCACCCTCACGATTATCATCTTTGAGCCCGTTGTATTACCACAGAGCCGTAGCCGCTGTGTCAGTTCACCTCATTGAGAGTCTTCTTCTATTTCAGTAACGCTCTACTCTCCCAAGCATGATGTCTTTCTGCAAGATTTTACTTATTGTGTATTTCATTGGACCACCTAGATCATACGCTCCTTTACAAGTGAAGCCAGACTTTGAAACTGGACCTGGATGAGCCACAGATCTGCTACTTTTTGACCTTGGACCAACACTAAGCTCAATAAACCTGCTTCATTTTCCTTAGTTATGTATTCCTAAAAGGATAGCTAGACATCCACTCTTGTATTTACCATGCTGTCAAGTGGGAACAGTCCCTGGATGAGGTAGTTACATAATCTCCTATGAACTTGAGGATATTAAGAGTGAAGGGATGGAGTCTAGTCTGTCAATCAGGTCACAGCCTGATGACTCCTCCTTGTGGGCATGGCTTTCTCCTGAGGATTCTGGGAACTTCCTCTCTTCCTCCCTGGAGGCTGGACACACTCTCTCTTGGCTTAACATTCCTGTTGACAAACCACACGGAGCCACACTGATGGCAGCCAGAGCTGTGAAGATGGTTCCACTGCCACTGGATCCACTAGATTTTCCACCCACTGGCCTGTGATCGTCCTGCATTTGGCATCATTACATGTGTTGCATTAGTCTGAAGAGGAATTTATAGACTAGTATCAGACATATGGACTAATAGACTTATGGATTTGATCTGGACTGAGCTGGTGTTTTCTTAGTATACTCTTTGATATAAAATTCTTTCTTATGCATACAGGACTCTCCCTGGATTTGTTTCTCTAGTCAACTCGACCTAACACCCTGGAAAAGGATATCATGCTTGATAAAGTAGAGAATCAATGAAAAAGAGGAAGCCCCTCAAAAAGATGGATTGACAATGGCTACCACGATGAGCTCAAAACCAACCATTGTGATGGTGGCACAGGATCAGTCAGTGTTTGGTCTACTGGGCATAGGGTCTCGATGAGTCAGCTCTGACTGGACAGCACGCAATAGCAAACGAACTTAGAAATAACCTAACAAACGCGAGTTCAACTGTGAACACTCACACATCCAAGCAGAAATGCGCAGTCACCCCAAAGCTATTCTGTGACTGCTTGAGTTGCTAGATTTGACTAACCCAAGGTTTTCCATAACTTTCTATGACAAGCTCTCTTTGCTAAGGGAACATGAACTATGTTGCTGGAAGGTTTGGAGTTATGACCTAAAGCCATTTTCTAAAAATCTTAACTTTATTTGAAGTCTTAGATTTAATCTTAAAAATTCATGTACATTTTGAATTCTGCTCCTTGAAATGTCTGTGTTTATTTTGGTATGAAAATGTGTAAAGTTACCCCTCACTAAAATTTACATTTCAGGAAGATGCTGCCATTATAGCTGCTCTAGTTTTCAATGCACACTAGATGTGTCCCTGCTCTGGCTCGTGGAAGCCTCCCTGGGTGCACCAGGAAAAACTGACCTCAGGCTGCAGACCACAGCGCTCCATTGTGACTTCAGGACCTGACTGTGGTGGAGTTTATTGAATGAGACAATTCATTGTTTTAGGATGAAACATACTTGTTTTCTATCTGGGTAATAACTTCCTCATGGGTCTTGCCTATGGAAAGGTTGGTTCTTGGCAAATAATAAGTGCTATAATAATAATAATAA
>NW_022111373.1:2410558-2426089 GCF_000313985.2 Echinops telfairi
ACCCTGTATCTGAATGGTAGTGACTGTATTGGGGCAGCAATGTTGGAGGAGAGCGTTGGGTTTGATTGAGACAGACTTGACTTTGAATGCTGGCTCCACTGCTCACAGCTCTGTGAACTTTCTATGGACTTTTCTGTGGACTTGAGTTTGTGTGTGTGTGTGTTTTATGTTTTTCATTGTTACAATGAGAATAAAAATAATCCCTCTTTTCTAGGTTAGAGAGCTAAATTGAGACAGCATATTCCCTGTTTCATAGCACCAAGCAACAGTAATTTAGCAATAGTAATGCTATTTACCAATATTTATACTCCTATTCCTATTTGTACTCCTAGATACTATAATAAATATTTCAGAATTCAGTGGTGACAAAGGCTCTTGCCCTTGATGAGTTCTAGTTGATTTAATCCACTGGCACCATCCCTTCCGATGGTATTTCCCCATAAGGGATTTCAGTGGTCTAAGTTTCCTAGTCCTACTATAAACCAAATGCAGGTATGAGTGAATGCACACTGGAGATGTGATGTCATCCTACCTCGGCATATCCTATTGACCCAGTTCTTGCTTTAAGAGTAGACTGAAAGAAATAATAGCAGCTGGCCAGATTTTGGGTTTGGGACTGACTATCCAGAAGCTCATCCAGATGGAAGAAAGGTCATTCTCCCCCTCGCAGTCTTGGCTACTCTTCCAGACATGTGAGCCACACCCTTCCGTTGGATTGCCTGCAAACTCCAGGAAGCAGTGGGTAACATGACCCCAATCAGGTTAGCTAGGGGGCGGTATGTGGTCAGGAATGGCAAAGCCAGGACTAGAACCAGATTTCTTGATTCCAGAAGATAGACTACTTTGGGGTAAGCTTTGTCAACTACTTGTCTGATTTGAGCTTCTATTTCCTGTTCTGTGGAATGAAAACAGGAATGGCATCTACTTCTGTGAAAGAATATTGGTGAAGATGAAATAAGAGAATGGAAATTCCTCCACACAGAGCTTGGCTCCTAAGTCTGCAAAGCTATCAGTCAGTGCATGACCTGTGGTTAAAGGACCAGTGGGTGACTTATCCTCTCTACGACACAGTGTCTTCCTGAGTAAATGGGAACAGTCAGGAGGAACACACACGGATTAAACAGTGAATGCTCAGGAAAAATTAGTTAAAACCATGGTGATAGTGAGGATGATGATGATGATGACAGCGATTTTTTTGCCTCACCCTTATTACCCCCTCATCAAGATTGAGAATTACCTTCATAAATTCATGACCTTTTGCCATCTCTACCTGCCTATTAGCAGACTCTCGCTTTCCTGAAATGAGCCGTAGTTGGCTGCAGAGGAACCAGACATCATTGCCATGACCCTAACCCCTTCCCACCCCAGGCCTCATCGGCACTCCGTTCCTGTCCAGCAGGGCTCGAGTCTGGCCTGTCAGAGGCAGAGCTCCAGGCTGTGAGTGCCCGCTCCCCTCCTGCTCCCTCCTCCTTTTCCTTGAACAGACAGAGCAGTGCTCTGGGTCTAACCAAGCACCTGGGGTTGTTATTTGTGTGCAAGGAGCTGGACCTCTGACCTCAACTGGTTCAAGGAAGCACCGCTGTAAGGGGAGGCAAATCTGACAGCACTCAAAGTACAAAATCAGGAAATGTTGAAAGTGTAGCCTACAAGGACTGCAACTCCTTGCTCCTCACCAAGGGCTTCCAGGTCAGACATGAACTACACAGGTCACCATATGTGGCCTCACCTGACAGAGGTGAGCTTGTTCACCAGGCACCAGGCAAGCTGTTGAAGCCAAAGTCGTGGGGAGGATCCTGCTCACTGTTGAGTCCACAGTGCCTGACAGGGGCGATCCTCAGAATCGGTTGGTAGGAGGCACAGAATGAATCCTGGGAGGAGTGTGGGTTGAAGGAGTACTATGAAACATCACCATCATCATGATATGGGAGGGTTCAAAAGCATTTGGGGAAGGATCCCTTTGTCTTGTAATTGTCCTCTTCCACAAAAATAATGTTCTAAATGCCTCGCTTACTAGTACAAGGACTTCTTATATGCCACACACAGTGCTTACCGCTGTCTATGAACTATCATTGATTCTTACTAATATTCAGATGGAGGTAGCTGTCACTCTTCTCCTCGTTACAGTTGTGGGGTCTGAGCCTCCGAGTTGCTTAGTAACTTGCTCAGGAAAATGCAGCTAGAAGGGAGCTGACATGGAAATCCAAGATGTGTTTAAGAGGGAGCCTCTTGTTCTTATGCTAACAGCTGGTCCAGGGTGTTGTGGCTCGAATTGTGCCCCACCCTCAAAAATATATATGTTGAAATCTTAACTCATGGCACCTGTGGAGAGGCACTTATTTAGAAATAGGGCCTTTAGAAAGGGAATCAAGCTCAGACAAAGTCATAGAGCGGGCCTGAAATCCCCTGAATGTACTTTTAAGAAGGCCATGTGAAGTCACCGAGAGACCGAGAGTGGCTGTCAGTTGGCTAGGTAGACAAAGATAGGGATGCTACGTCTACAGATGGGAGGCAAGAACGCATTCTCTGAAAGAACCTTCCCTGGAGCCTCCAGAAGGCATGCAGCCCAGCCCACCCCTTGATGGGAGACTTCTGGCCTCCAGAACTGTGAGCGTGTACCTTTCTGATGTTTTGAAGCCATCGCGTTGTGGTAATCCCTCTGGCAGCCATAGGGAACGCATGCGCAAGGTGATGGGCACTGAACAATGGCACTGCAGGCCCTTGATCTTGCTGGGCTTCAGTTTCCTCATCTTTAAAGAAAAGAGCATCTGAGTGAAGGGTTTGCAGCTCCTTTCCTGAGCCCTACTGCTTATTGGGCTTCCTCTGTGAGCATCAGGGATGCTGGGGGCTGAGGGACGAGTAATGTTCATCTTTCTATGGATGATGATTTGGGCTGCTTAGGCTGAGAACTGTGCTTCAATATTGCTTTGGCTCATTAGAGAGAATCATAGCTCGCCGGCTTTGGAGCGCGTTCTAAGAGAATGAGCAACCTGAGAATGAAGCCATAGATTGTAGTCACATCAGGGCAGCCCAGGTTGATGGGCGATCCTGGGTCTAGATCTCTTTCTTCCCTGTCAGCTGGACTGGGGAAGGAAAAGAACAAAATCAGAAGAGTGGGCCAGTCTTCCCCCCACACACCCCAGCTGCTCCTGCGTGCCTGGCCTGATGATCAGCTTAGCTAGAAAATGAAAGCCCGGGGACTCATGATGAACGTTAGGAGGATGGTTTTCTGGGTAAAGACTCACTTCTGCTTCTCCAGGCACTGCCAGGTCCCACACCAGGTGTCCAGCCTATATTATTAATGGGTCTTAGTCTGTGTTCTCTCCTGCACCTCTCTGGTTAATAAACAGGGCCACTGGTAGACGCTATGGAACAGACTAGAACGACTCTTAAAGTGGTTCCTTCTAAAGCATTTCAGAAATAAGTGCACAGGATTCATTCATAACTCTCTAAAGACAAAAACGCAATATTGTTTTTAGAGTCTCCTAGTCAAGCAATTTGCCCATTCTAACCTGGGAAGTAACAAGAAAGCAAGGGCGATGGTTGCGTCTGTCTTTAGAGCTCCCCCTTTTCAGGGACTCTTTAAGATGGGGTCATCCGAAATCTGGCCCAGGTTCTGTGGCCTGTTCCCCGAGAGTGAGATGAAAGCCCTTCTGTGTCTGTTCCCGTGCCTGAGGGAGAGAAGCAGGGCAGCTTATAGGCTGGACATTGAAATGGAATCCTACCTAGCTGATAGGTCTCCACGATGCTGCTCACTTGCCCTCTGCAGAGGGGAATGAACCTGTCACCCTAACATTTTGTAGGATTGGGAATGCAAAGAGGGAGGGAAGGAGAGAGGGAGGGAAGGAGAGAGAGAGAGAGGCGGGGAGAAAGACTCTGAATCATATATTTGGCCCCGGGTTCTTTCAGTTTTTGCCTTTGTAACCAAAAATCAATATCAAATCTCATTGTGTTGGCAAATACACAAGTTTGAAAACGGCTAGAGTGGAGCACTGAAAACACTAAAAGTGCTTGAGTCTTAATGCCCAAGAACATACAACGTGGATTTATTACATTTAGTGTCTGGGAGAGTTTCTGTTTCCCTGCACGTCTTGTGGTTTGGGTATTTGCGCACAAAGTGTATTGTATGCATCTTTTAAAACTTGGCCCCAGTAACCATATGCTAATTGCCTGTATGAATCAATTTTCCACCTTCTCATATAACGTCACTTTGCTGACCCCTCTCAGGCTGAAGGGCTGGGTTCTTGCTTTGTATCTGATTTAACTGACGCTGAGACGGAATTCTCAAGGGGTCCATAATGGAAGCAAAGTACAGTCAGGCAATATGTGGTTAGTCTGATTCAATCAAGCCCAGCGCCTTCTCCTCTGTCACACAAGCCACTCTTGTGGTTTGTGGCTCAACAAATTATTATGAAAATGGTTTCACATTTGCTGCCAATGGTAATGTTGCCTGCTTCCAACTTTGGGAAGGATATTTACAGTGTTTCTATCAGTTTCAGTCATATCGGAGCAAAATCAAAGTACCTCCAGATCTGCTTACGTTTAGAAGCAATTCGTTTCTAGTGAGCGGTCACGCGATGCTGGCTCTGATGCGGCCTGGTTATTTAGGGCTTTGGCAGCCTTAATAGCTGTGAATTACCTAATGGAAAATATATTTTGGAAACAGAAAATAGTAAGCACTCTTTGCGAGTAATTCCTAGCATGGTATGGGGATTTACTATTGGAAGGAGGAGGAAAACAAGTTGTTGCTGCTGCATTCAAGGGGATACGTATAGAATTTCAAAAATATATATTATTATTTTTTTAAGCTGGCTCACCAGGTTGAAGGGAGGCAATCACGTTTATTGAGTGTGGTCTTTAAATTCTCAGAACAGCCCCATGAAACAAGTGTTATGAGCCGGGTTTTATGAATGAGGAAGTGGAGGTCAAAAGGGGTTGGGAAACTTTCTGATTGAAGGGCACCCAATCAGGAAGGAGGGAAGCCGGTGCTCTCTCCTTCATGGGCTTTGTAAGGCTCTCAGTCTGTAAAAAGACATTTTAGACATGTAAGCGGTGTTTTGGATGTTAGAGCCTCTTTTAGGGAAGCAGCATGGTGTTGTGAAAATTTAGGAATCTCTCCTATCCATGATTAGGGTGGTTTGGGGCAGTTTTCTTAACCCCTCGCACTTCTTCTAGAACAGTGTTTCTCAACCTTCCTAATGCCGCAACCCTTTAATGCAGTTCCTTATGTTGTGTTGAATCCCTAACAATAAAATTATTTTAGGTGCTACTTCATAACTGTAATTTTGGTACTGTTATGAATCGGATGACCCCTGTGAAAGGGCCATTCAACCCCCAAAGGGGTCACAACCCACAGGTTGAGAACTGCTGTTCTAGAACGATAAGGACAACACTGACAAGTTCACAGTGTTGCCCTTGTTGATAATACTGGGATAAGAGAACACATATTCATATAGGCACGTCCACAGAGTCCCCTGAGCTAATGGCCAGCCCTGTTTGCTTGCTTGTTTGTTCTCTCCCCTTCTCCTTCATAGACAGGGAGGGGGAAGGTTTATTTTCCTGACTAGAATAGAGATGAAGTCAGTCAAAATAATTAAGGGCAAAGAGGAAAACAACTTTAAACTGGGAGAGCAGGAGCGATTTGGGCGGGGTGGGGGGAGTACATGTTGTGGGTTGGAGAGAAATGACTGGGAGAGGAAAGGGTGCCCTTTTTGGGGGCGTTTGGTGCTTGGGTGGCAGAATCTGCTCCTTCCATGCAGGATCCTGGGGTTTGAATCCTAGCCAGTGCACCTGATAAGCAGCCAGCACCATCTGTCAGTAGAGACTCGTGCATTCCTATGATGCTGAATAGGTTTTAGCGAAGTCCCCGGACTAAGACAGATTTGAAAGAAAGGCTGAGCAATCCCATTCTGAAAATCAGCTCATGAAGATCCAGGGCATCATGATGGCCTGCCCCCCAGCCAGTCATGGCGGGCCACAGAACCGGGCAGCATTTCATTTTGTTGTGCGTGGGGCCACCATGGGCAGGTGCTGGCGCAATGGCAGCCAACACCACCAGAAACAATGCAGGGGCTTTCAGAGTCATTACAGGGCTGATTCTTTTTCAAAAATCAATCAATTAATTAATTAATTAATGGGTGGCCTGTGGTCTAATTTTAACCTGTGTAAGATTTTGCATTCATGCAATAGAATAGTAATGAAAAATTCATCACTGAAACCTACTCACTGCCAGCAAGTCAATTCTGACTCATAGTGACCCTATTGTGTAAGGTAGGATTGCCCCTGTGGCTTTCCAAGATTGTAATTCTGTATGGCAATGGAAAGCCACGTCTTTCTTCCGTGTAGCGGCTGGTGGTTTGAACTGCTAAACTTGCGATTAGCCAGCCAATGTGTAACCCACCAAGGCACCAGTTTCCTCTGAAAAGGAATCGCCTATGATATTGCAAATCCAAAAGCCATAATAGCCAGGATGAGCCTTTTAGTTGCATCCTCCTATCCAAACTCTCAACACGGCTCCAGGGAGTGTCGAGCACAGGCCCTGCACAGCTCATGTGCTCAGTAAATGTTTGTTCCTGGCCCCTTTCCTCGATCCCTAATTCACAATGTCCTGTGGCCACCTCCTCCCTCCCCACTGTGCCTGCTGCAAAGCTGCCCTTGATACAACCCTGTGGTGGTCCCCTGCTTGCCATTTCACACTGGGCGAGTCTGAGAACAGACAGGGAGTCCAGGAGGTCTAATGTAACCCATGGGTGAAACAGGCCTAAATAAAAGGCTGCACCCAGCATGTGTACTTCTTTCTTGGCTGTCAAAATAAAACAAACAAGCAAAAATGCAGTGGGGGTCTCCAGCACAGTCTCTAAGCCGAGCTTCCAGGACTTGAAGGGAGTTCTCTAATCACTCCTTGGCTAAGTGTCTGCACTCCACTGAATCTCCTTGTGCAGCCTCTGCACATGTTCTCGGACTGAAGGCTGATTCTATTGTCTTTCTGGAACTCTGCCAAGTGTGGCACCTTAACGAGGCCGTGGAGTGGGTTTGTGCACACTACTAATGGCTCTGCGGGAGGAAGTGAATAAAGGATGATCTACATTGACTAATGCCTGTGAGTTCCTATGCGGTGTCAGGACTTCCTTTCTGGCGAGGAGACACCATGTTTTGTAGGATTACAAATGGAATTCTCCAATTCAATGCCACCCAGTCAGTTCGGATGCACGCAGGGCATAACTGCCCCTGTGGGTTTCTCAGATGGTAAATCTTTTTTTTTTTTAATCATTTTACTGGGGGCGGGCTCGTACAACTCTTATCACAATCCATCCATCCCTCCATTGTCTCAAGCACATTTGTACATCTGTTGCCCTCATCATTCTCAAAACATTTTCATTCTACTTGAGCCCTTGGTATCAGCTCCTCATTTTATCCCCTCCCTCCCTGCCACCCCCTCCCTCATGAACCCTTGATAATTTATAAATTATTATTTTTTCATGCCTTACACTGTCCAAATGTCTCCCTTCACCCACTTTTCTGTTGTCTGTCTCCCAGGGAGGAGGTTATATGTAGATCCTTGTAATCGGTTTCCCCTTTCTACCCCACCTTCACTCCACCCTTCCAGTATGACCACTCTCATCACTGGTCCTGAACGGATCATCTGCCCTGGATTCCTGTGTTTCCAGTTCCTATCTGTACCAGTGTACATCCTGTGGTCTGGCCGGATTTGTAAGGTAGAATTGGGATCATGGTAGTGGAAGGGAGGAAGCATTTAGGAACTAGAGGAAAGTTGTCTGACTGGCTCATGTCCTCTCCACCACCCTTATGTAAGGGGATGGGCTGTAAATCTTACAGGAGCAGAAAGGCTCTGCTTTCTCCCCAGGAGCAGCAGGGGGGTTGGGACAGCTCGCCCGGAGGCGAGCAGCCCAGTGCTGAACCCGCTCTGCCCTCGGAGTGTGTTATCTAGGTGTACTTGCCCTCCCGGGCTTGCTACTCACGGGTCTTGGACCTTGGGTGCTCTGGTATCTTCATGCTCTTCTCTGTCTGATGGTGGCGTCTATACCCACTCTCTCACGGGGCGTGTGCGGACTAGATGGGTGATGTGCACGGGTTGCCTAGAGCCATGCCGGACCTGTGGTAAAAGCAGGCTGGAAAGCTTACCTAGTAAGTTACTTGTTACTGTTTCTTTTGCCTGACGGTTTCTCTCCCCAGCGTCTAGTCCGGGCCTGCCTGCCACTGAAACAGCGCTGTCTGTGTTTGCTGAACAAGTGAAAAATGGTGTTTTGCCTTTAGCAGTGGCTGTGACTTGACTGTGTATCTTCTCAGAGATGGAGGCCAGGAAGCCCTGTTTCGGGATTGGAGGACACGGGGACACTTGCAGTCATCGCAGCAGCCCAGTGGCACCGAATCCCGAGTGCCATAGTTGTGCCGTCTCCTTCCCTGCCACCCCACCCAGATGATTCATCACTGTCACGAGCAGAGTCTTTTTTTCTTCTTGTAGAGTCACAGAGGTGAAGCCACCTGCCAGGTTGTGCCGTCCCATCAATCATTTCCTCCGAGCTATTGACTAGTCGAGGCTTGAACACTCTTATTGCCGGGACACTCACTGCTCACCAGGCAGGCAGCCCTTTGGAGAGAGGGGCACCCTCTTCCCCCGAGACCTCCGCTGCTGCTTCATCACCGCTGCTCAAGTGGCTTTCTCCGCAGTCAGAGACCATACCGGCAAAGTCCAAACGCTCGGAAACACAACAACACAAACACACCAAACTCACTACCTTCTAATCGATGCCGACTCCAATTGACTCCCTGTGGGGTTCCGACACTGTAACTGTTTACGGGAGTAGGAAGCCCAGTCTTTCTCCCATGGAGCTGCTGGTGGTTTTGAACTGCCCACCATGTGGATTGCAGCCCAGTGTATAACCCGTTGCAGCCCCAGGGCTCCTTTACCCTGAGATAACACTGGCATTCTCAAGTTAGCACCCAACTCATGGAAATCCCATGCTGCCCAGTCCTGCACCATCTTCACGAAGCACCGGGCTTTCATTGGGCTGATTTTTGGAATTAGATCACCACACCTTTCTTCCTAATCTCTCTTTATTTGAGAGAGTGCTGCTGACACGTATTCAGTGCACAACACCTAAGCCTCCCCGGCAGACAGGTGGTGGCTGTGCAGGAGGCGCATTGCTGTTGCTAGGTGCTGTTGAGTCATTTCACACTCTTGGTGACCCTACACAAGTGAGTAGAACGGCCCCATTTTCTAGACTATACTTTTTATGGGTATAGATTTCCATCTGTCTCTCCCATGGAGCCACTAGTGGGTCCAAACCTCCAACGTCTAAGCTAACAGCTGAGTGCTTAGACAGGGCTCCTGGGCCAAGTGTGATTACCATGTGTGGAGCCCTGTGTCAAGTGCCGGTCATGCGGCCGTGAGTAAAAGAGATGTTTCCCAATAGCTCTCGCAAAGCTGGCAGTCCAGGGTGGGAACCCTGAAGGTAAATAAGAAAAAGTGGCATTGCTAACAGAGACCCGTTGTAAAAAAGCCGAGTATTATGTTAGAGAACGAATCTTCTTTTGAAGTCGTTCGGATTATTGTTTCTGAAGAAGATGCTTCAGAAACATCTTGAGGAGGAGGAGGAAGCCTGCCAAGCAAGCAGCACGAAGTAGCCTTTCACTCAGAGGAAACAACTTAGGTAGCCTTGGAGGTGGGAACCAGCCGAGTTTGTCTGCGGAGTAGAGGGGTGGTGGGAGCTTCTGGGGCACACTGAATGAGGGGAGATGATGAGTGATGGGATTGGAGGTGATGGCAGAGACCTGTGTGGGATGTGACCTTTACCCAGAAGGCAGTAGGAAGCCATTAAAGTCGAGGAGTCTAGCTGTTGGAGGACGGATGGTGGGGTGCTTGATAATGAAAACCAAGGAAACAAGTTCCCAGGATTGTGTGCCATCGCAGATGGGCAGCTAATGGCCTGGAGTCGGGTGCTGGAAGGGCCAGGGGAGAGACGTGGGAGGATTTGGGAGTCATTTCGGGGTACTCTCTGGTACAGCATGATAGATGGAATAGAGAGGATGAGAGAAGGAAGGTGACCTCACCCCTGACCGGGCGGTGGGCTGCAGTGCCACTTAGGGTGGTTGGCACCCACCTGCTGTGTTTCCCTCTCGTCTTTCTGCACCTCTGCTTTTCCAGCGGAGCTGAGCTGTTCCTGCGGGACACTGCTCTCTCCCAGGTACCATGGGAGGAGGCTTGTCTTTACATTCTGCTCTCTCAAGAATGTGAAGAATCTCGGTTCCTTTATCAATGCTGCTGGCAATGGCTGGGCACTGCAAATAATAGTAAGATGTGTGTAAAAATAACATGAGCCTCTAATGTCGATCAGGCCAGATGTTGTGCTAAAGGCTCTGTAAGCTTGGTCTTAATTGGTGCCACAGGATGAACCAAGAGTTAGGGATAGTTCTTTCCAATTCACATTGAAGCAAGCCAGCGTTTGGCTGGGTTAAGTAATAAATGCAAACCAGACGATCTGAATCAGCTGGGGAGAAGCTACAGCTTGGCCACTTAGGCACTGGTTAGAGGTAGTCTGCATGTTGTTAGTAGTTTACATTTCAGAAGAATTCCACCTTCCCACCTCCCTTTGGAAATAGCAGTGTATCTTAATCCAGATGCCTTGAGAGAGTTTTCCTAATGTTCCTCCAATCAACCAGATGAATCGATGACAGAGAGACAGTTCTGGATGAGTGACCTCACTCCTGATCCAAGTAGTTTCTCATTTACAAGTGAGTGTTAGAAAGCACCCTATAAGTAAAAAAATTTAGCCAAGTAGAGTAAATAATTTCTGTTGATGACTTGGTAGAATGCTTAAAATTCATTTAAGCAGTATCATATACAAAGTTATTAAGGATTAGCAAGAAAAGGAGTTTCTCATTTTGCTAAAGTATGCATTACCCTTCAAGTAAACATGGTAATGACATCCTAAGGGAAAACGGGTAAATAACAGTCATGCTAAGGCAATCATATGCTAAGAATCGGTCATTAGAAACAACTCCCTAGGACTTCCCTGGGGAGATGACAAGAAGATGCTTCGCACTCTGGAATCGGTTCCTTGCCCTTGTGGACGCCCTGAGAGTCGGCCTTGCGTCGTTAGCCTCACCACCTTGATTTTAGGGAATGCTCTCATCCCAAATGGATACTGCTGCTGAAGCTCTTGTGAGCCTGAGCTGCGATGGGACGAGAACAAGAGCCTCTTCACTCGCAGACACAGGGGAGCACTTGCTCGAATTAGAGGTTCCTTGGACTACCGATGGCCAAGCCCAGAACAGTGTTCAAAGCTTATCTGCCATGTCCACAGCGTCAGTAACCAGATTTAGGATGTTAAAAGACAGGATGTCATCAGTTCGCTATTTGTTAAACCAGGGTAGTCATTAGACCAAATGAAGTTTCATTAACGGTAATGTACTCATTAAGCATAAAATGGCCCGAAAAAGCTGAACTACCATCATTTCTTAGAATAACTCAAGCCTTGCCTAAGATGGTTGACTTTCACCCCTGTGCAACAAGCAATCAACATTTAATGAGTCGAGTGCTTTGCCTTGTTGATTAGCGAGCACGCAGGACGTGAATATGCATGACATTCTTAAAGCAACATGCTCAGATCAGCCGTAGGCCTCTGAAGCGGCTTGTCCAGTGAGTTTAAAAAGCTCACAATGCATATGGATGCTCGTGATTATTTATAGAATAACCCCCCTATTTCCATCCTGGGCCCTTTACAAAGTTATTTTTGAGTTTACCGTGACCCGATTTTTAATTCCAGAAGAATGCTTTGCTGTTATTTTCCTTTTCAGAAACTGAGTTGCTTAAATGAAGGAGACATTTCAGCCTGTGAACATTTAACTAACTCATTACAAACAGAGGAAATGATTTAGGGGCTCAAATAAAGCCTCTCAGTGCTTTCCTACAATTCTTTACACGCTGGTTCTCCTGGAGGCCGGAAACACCGCAAAAAGAATGTGTCATGTGCGGCCCTGTATGCGTGTGCTTGTATACATTTATATCGCCATGCATAAAATCAGGCCTTCAGTGGAACTGAACACAAACATGTCCTCTGCTTTATAATATGGTGGGAAGTCTTCTGGGCTTCCCTTTATTTCCAAGCCACAAAGAGTAACTTTCTAAAGGAAAATTAAATTAGGAAAGTAGCATTACGTTCACATGGCAAGGATTTTATACAGATGGTGAACAAGTAGACAAGACCCACCTACCGTGACTTTTTAGTTCAGTCTCTTTCTGTCTCCTTGTCCTTGTGTTAGAAGGGGTAAGGAATGACTATAGCCACACGAATCTGGCTTGTCATTAGCGGCTGAATACGGAAAACGAGATCAATATTATTGGGAAATGACTGCATCCAATGGCACAAAACGCATGCTCTCCTTAGACCAGTGGTTCTTAGCCATCCTAATGCCATGGCCCTTTCAGACAGTTCCTCATGATGTGATGATCCCCAACCATAAAATTTTGTTCGTTGCTACTTCATCACTGTCATTTTGCCACTGTTACAAATCAGGTGACCCCTGTGAAAGGGGTTGTGAGAACCGCTGCCTTAGACGATTGTGAGCACATTGTGCACTAGAAACCTTGAGTGTCCGTGCGTGAGGGACTGTTCAGGAGAAGTCTGCGAAGCTTCTAGGCTCCACAGCCACGTCTAGGTCCACATTAGGTTAAGAGTTGGAAGGCTCACCGAGATGCCTTTTTAGTCTAAATATGAGTCGTGAGTTTTCTCTTGCGGTTTCCCCCTCCTTTGAGTAAGCAACAACCAAACTCCCTGCCACCAAGCCTGTTTGACTCAGAACAACCCTAAATGACAGTGCAGAACTGCCCCTTTGGGTTGCCTGAGACTTTGAGACTGTATGGGAGCAGAAAGCCTCATCACTCTCCCGTGGAGAGACAAGTGGATTTCATCAGCCGACCTTGTGGTTAGCAACACAATGCGTACCCCTCTACGCCACCAGGGCTCCCCCTCCATTGAACAGACCTGGCTCTCCTTCAACTCTACCTCTTTAGAGCTAAGGAACAGTCGATGTTATGAAAACGATGAAGAAAAAGAGAATGTATACCTTTTTACTTTATCTAAATCGAGATCAAGTGATCTTTCTCGGCAGGGTACAGAATCACTTTTGTTTTCCTCCTCTCTGTTTTTCTAGGGGAAGGTGCACAGATGAAGTGTTTTCAAATGTTAGCATTGGCATTGGCAATGGGACTTGGATTACATCCCAAACGTGGCATCTCAGGGACTTAGTTAATAAGGTTCTGTTTATATTAGCAAGGAGAATATTAAAATTCTTCCCAAATCAGCTTGAAATGTTACAGTGGCTTTGTTTCTGAGGCATAACAGGAATGAAGCAGTTTATTAATTGAGAAGCAGCTAGGTAGAGTGGTCCCCCCCCCTTAGAATTAAATGATGAGAATGGGCATTTGTGAAATTGACTGAATACTCTTTGGGGGATGCTTATTAAAATCTTAACATCATTCCCGAGTTTTGTAGCAGATTCATTATCAGCTGTAATTTTATCAGGACCATTTTGTTTGGTAATCACCGTTCCATCCATGGAGTCCTGCGATGTGCATCAGGCTCTGCGCTGGCACAGCCCTCCTGGTCTCTTTTCTTCTGATGAATTAATTCCTCTTCATTGCTGTCACTCAGCTCCTCCACCTCACTCGTTCACTCAGGGCTGGACATTGTCTTGCTGATGCCTTGCCCCTTCCTGGGCCAGCTCCAGAGGACAGTTGCTTGGATGTCTTCATTGTTCCTTTAAAATCTTTGTTTTCCCCCCAGAGCACACTACATGTTATAGCGGTTGTGGGCGATTTGTTACTGCATTGTAAAACAGAGCGAGGCTTGCTAAGCAGATCCAGTTTCCATTCACAATGCCATCAGTTTTAGACCCTCAACTTTGCGTTATAAATAGAAGCTGCTTTGAATAAGCCCTGGGTTCGATTTGAAATGTTCTTGAGAGTTTGCTATTACCATTGAGTCCCCATCGAGGAGCTTCAGTAGAGTAATGGTTAAGTGCTCAGATGTTAAACAAAAGGTTGGCAGTTCAAACCCACTGACCTTCCCATGAGTGAAAGAGGTGCCCACTTCTGTAGAGATGTATAGCCTTGGAAACCTTATGGATAGTGCTACTTTGTCTTATAGGGTCAGTATGAGTCAGAATCAGTTAGATCGCAGTGGGTTCCATTTTAGGTGTGAGCCCCTAGTCCCTGGTTTGAAAAGAGAAATTCAACTACTCATCTACTCATTCATTAGGTGTCAAGTATTGTTCTAACACCAGAAATGCAATAGGAAAGAGAAAAGTGCCTGTCTTCTGAAGCTTAATTTGGGGTGAGGGATCCAGTCAGCAACCACACTGAATAAAGGAACTGTAGATCATGTTAGTGTAAGTGCCAAGGGGGGGGAACAAGAAGGAGAAATATAAAATAAGGCATTGATTTATTTATTGTGGAGGGAGGTTGATAGGGTAAGAGAAAGTCTCACTGAGAAGGTAACAATGAGCCAAGACACGAAGGAAGTAAGGAAGAGAGCAGTGTGAAAGGACCATCCAAGATGAGGGAATAACAAATACAAAGGCTTAAAGGAGCGAGTGTGTATGGCAGTCTGAGGAGCAGCAGCAAAATACAGATATTAGTGAACAGGAGAACATCAGGAAATGAGATAAAAGAAGGAATGGGTATATAGGACTTTGACTTGGGCTAATATGAGGAAATCACTCTACTGGCTATCTACAGAACTGATTGAAAAGCAAAGAGCAGGAAGCAGTAGGGAGACCGTACATAAACGACAACAACAAAAGTACCAAGGTAGCAGACGGAGGAGCCTCAGTAGTGTAATGGTTAAGTGCTCAGATGTTAAACAAAAGGTTGGCAGACCCACTGACCTTCCCATGAAAGAAAGATGTGCCCACTTCTGTAGAGGTGTATAGCCTTGGAAACCTTATGGATAGTTCTACTTTGTCTTTGAGTACTCTACTCAAGTACTCCCTCAATGCAAGAACACTTTGTTCTAATAAGCTCACCTTTCCAACATGATCACCGAACACAAATTGGGTGCACAGCAAATGTGGTGAAGAAAGCTGATGGGTGCCCAGCTATAAAAAGATATAGTATCTGGGGTCTTGAAGACAAATAAGTGGCCATCTAGCTGAGAAGCAACAAAGCCCACATAGGAGAAGCACACCAGCCTCTGTGACCATGAGGTGTCCATAAGATCAGGTACAAGGCATCTAAGACCCAGAACAAAAGATCCTATCGAGGGGAGGTGGGGGGAAATGAAGTGGTGTTAACAAACTCAGGGACAAGGGAACAAATGATCCAAATTGGCACGGAGGTGGGTATAGGAAGGCCTGGTAGGACATGATCAAGAGTAATGTAACAAAGAGGAATTGCTGAAACTCTGGTGGGGACTGAGCATGATAGTGAGGAAAGTCAAGGGAAATAGAGGAAAGAGCTGGGAGGCAAAGGGAAGTTATAGTGGTCTAGATAAAGTCATGTACATATGCAAATAT
>NW_022111373.1:2427862-2537469 GCF_000313985.2 Echinops telfairi
AAATGAGGAGCTGATACCAAGGGCTCAAGTAGAAAGAAAATGCTTTGAAAATGATGGCAACAAATGTACAAATGTGCTTGACAAAACGTATGTATGTGTGTGTTGTGATAAGAGCTGCATTAGTCTCCAATAAAATGATTTTAAAAAATATTCACACTGAAACTGAAACAAAACAAAACAGAAAAACTTAAACCCATTGGCATCAAGTCAATGCTGATTCATAGGGATACCATTTAAGGAACTGCTTTTATAGTCCCCATTAGGGGAGATGGGCATGGTT
This sequence comes from Echinops telfairi, assembly GCF_000313985.2. Taxonomy (NCBI): domain Eukaryota; kingdom Metazoa; phylum Chordata; class Mammalia; order Afrosoricida; family Tenrecidae; genus Echinops; species Echinops telfairi. Next base: position 2,428,143 of record NW_022111373.1, read on the forward strand.
AGATGCAGTTGAATTCTGGCTGTATTTTCCTGGGTTTACTGATGAACTAGGATGGAAAAGAAGGCAGGAGGTTTTTGGTTTTTTTTTGAAAATAGAGTTCATAAGGGGGCATATTAGAGGTCTAAGTGTTGATCAGTGGGTGTGTTGATCTGAAAGCAGAGAATGGTACCAGGTTATAAAAAAAGCTGCGAGTTATTCGTTTATGTAGTTGGTTCTTTGAACCATGAGACCGGATGAAATCACTACGAGCGTGAGTGTAGACAGGAAAGCAAACAGGTCTGATGACTGAGAACTGGGGCTCAGTCAATTTAAGGTGGGTTGGTCAAAGGAGGAGGAAGCAGTCAAGAGGATGAGATGAAATTCCCTGAAAGAGGAAAGGCAAGAGAATGTTGTGTTCTGGAAGTCAAGTGAAGAAAGTGTTTCAGGAGATAGAGAGGGCAGTTAATTAAATGCTGCTTAAATGCCGTGGGTGGACCAAGGAAGACAAGAGAACTGATGAGATTTGAGTAGTGACAACAGATAGCTGAGAACTATCTTTGACACTGTCAGCCTTTTGCTCACAAACTAGCTCCAGGGTAACCCAAGGAACAGAGTGGGCTTTGTTTTCATTCTTCTCCCCACCCCACCCTTGCCCCCCATCAGCCTGTACTTGAGAGAATATACACAGAAAATATACACAGAGAATAAAAGCAAAACATGGCTTGAAAGAGAATTGTGAGGTAAGAGAGGGTAACTGCTGGACCTGAATGGTGTTAATGGCATGGAAGACATTTGTTAGACTGACACTCTGGGCTTGTAGAGCACTGCGGTCTTTGTGTTAATGCTCAGGGTGGTTCTATGGCAGGTGGCTCTTTTCTGAAGGAAGGCAGTAGCTCCCCATGCCCTTTGGGTCAGAGAGGGACAGAATTCACTGACTAGTCCTGGAACAAAGTGACCTTTTGCCTCCTCTTTAGAGCTCAGTATGAATGCTACAGAAATCAAAGGACAGAACAATGGACTCAAATTCCCAAGTCAAAAAGGAGCTGACAGTCACTGGGAAAGGAGTCCCGATGGTGCAGGAGTTACGTGCTTGGCTTCAAAGAAAGGCTGGGCGTTTGAAGCTGCCCAGTGGGTCCATGGGAGAAAGATCTGGCAATCGACTCCCATAATGGTTACAGCCTAGGTAACCATGTTAGGTGCTTCTTCTGTGTCACCCTGGGGCCTCTGTGAGTCAGAATCAACTCCGAAGGTACCTAACAACAAAGCAACAGGTGATAGTAGGACTTTAGCATGTAGTTATGGTGTTGTTGCATAAAGGGTTATTCCACAAATGATGTGGGGTATTTTGTAAGATATTGTGAGGTATATAGGGAATACATGCTAGCTAACCACCAAACCACATTTATTCTAATTATTCAATGGTTGCGTTTTCATTTAATAGAAGTATATATAAAAGCTAAGAGCACATGAAAGTTAGAAGACATGGTAGAATATCCACCTACTGTAAGAGCAATAGATCTTAAAAAACAAAATCAGAGTTTCTTACACTAAAACTAAAATATTAGTTGCACAAAAAGTAAAACAAATGAATAAAGATTAATTTGATTCAAATTAACCAAATAAATTAAGTGGCCACAACTAAATAAAGATATTGTAGACATAGCATAGTAAAAGCCATTGTAAGTTAATTAAAGCAATGCTAACCCTTTACTTGATAAATGGACAGAGATACAAGCAAAAATGCTTTTAAAGGGAACATAAATAATTGAGAAGAAAAAACATTCAAGTTCATTACCATGTAGGGAAATGTAATATCAAAAAAAGAAACATTTTTTTAAAAACTGTTAAGTGATTCATGATTTCTTTAAAAGGACAATGCTTTGTACCGTCTCTCTCTTGGATAACTACTTATGAAGCCCTCCAGAGAGTTAGATTCTGTGGAAAGGTAAATTTTAGATAACATGTAGATGTCATGAGAAGGTTTAAAAAAACCAAATTGATGCGCTGTGTTATACAGCAACACATCCTTCAGGAATCTGTCTGAAACCGACAACTTTAAACCAGAGCAGGACATATGCAGGGAATCAGTTATTGTAGAATTATTTCTGAAGCCCACAGTTCACAGAAAATTAGTTAACAAACTATGATGATGATGATGAATTAGTTTTGATATTATCATATGGTACACTATTAGAACACCTTTTAGGTAATATTTTAACAGTTTTATTAGCATATAATTCACATATCATTCACATAACATCACATAACATTCAATAGTTCAATCATATTAGAAAGAGTTGTACAATCATCTCAACAATTGATTTTAGAACATTCTCTTCTTTCCCCCACAACATCCCCTGCTATTCTCTCCAAGAAACCATCAATTCACTCACTGTCTCTATAGTTTTGCCCATTCTGATTTCACATACAGAAAAGTACAAGACAACCCCATGCATGAGTATGCGAGCGTGCACCTCCCCCCCCACCAAACCCTGCATGATAATAAGCCCATTCACTTTTAGGTGATATTTTCAACCGTAATCATGTTACTTTTGTTTAATTGTGGTACAAATATAGATCACACCACATTTGCCAATTCAACACTTTCCACCAATTTGATTCCATGAGATCCTTTGCATTCATCATGTTGTGAAACCATCACCCATGTCCTTTGCCAAATCTATCGCCACCGACACAAACTCACAGTTTCACTGCTGACCATCACCTACATCAAAGCAAATTGGCAAAGTATCTGCAGGGGAGAGGCTTCCCTGGAATCCCAAGCCACCAAATGGACAAAAAGCCCATTAAAGTTGGAGGGATGCACAGCTAAACCCCAGCAGGAGGGCCACCTGAAGGAAGCCTGGCTCAGATGATAGGTGTGCTTTAGGTGAAAGGGAAGTAAGGAGAAGCCCAAGGAGCTTACTGACTCTGTTTGCTTAGGAGGCTCATTTTACATAGAGTGAGGAGAAAACAAACGAAGTGATGGATGACCCCTTTGTTGCATGGTGAATTTAATCACAGCCTGCTGCCTGGCGGCTCTGTCTTCCTAATCCACGTGTTGGAAAGGGAAGGAACCCGGATCATGGAGGAGAGTGTGTGGCTGCTGTTAGCATTTTGTTCCATTGTGGTAAACCTGTCGACCCTGACCAGACAGTAGCAGAGTCCCTCGCGGTGCACTACAGTGTCGGCATCCTTGATCGGAGGCTCAGGGCACACGGGAGGTGTAGAGCTGCTGGCCCAAGGGATGGTGTTTGTGGCAAGATCAAAGGGGATGTTTCTGTTGAGTTGTGATTTTCCTCCGGACCCGGGGAGGACAGTGGGCAGCAGGGTCTCAGGGATGGAAGGCTGAGGCATGGGGTGGATACGACTGCTGCAGAGGGAAATCAAGTGGTACTTGGAGTTTCTGGGGGTGGGGGTGGGGTGGGGGAGATGAGTTGGAGGCAGTGAGAGGAAAGACAAGAGACTGAAGTGGGGAAAGGTGGAGGACTTGACCCTGCTGGGTGATCTGGCAGGTGGGGCTGTCGAGGCCATCTCTCTCTGGAGGCTCAGGGCTGAGGGGGACAAAAGCCCAGACTGGTGCTTTTGTCCTTGCTTACCTTGCTTACCTTGTCAACTCCGCTCTGCACATTCACCCCCAATTCTGTCCATCCTTTCACCCCAGTGGCTGCAGTTTCAGGCACAGACCACACACTCTCTTATCCGTGGGTCTTTGCACAAGCTAGTTCTCCTTCCTGAAAGACTTTCCACTCCCTTCTTCTAACTACTGTGCTCTCCCCCTCCGCCTTTCCCCTGCCTTCCAAGAGGCCTTCTTGGTGGTGAAGTAGATGTGGGTGTTCCCTTCACACCTTGTGCTAACCCCGTGCTCTTGTCCTTCACCCACCGCTGTCCTGTTGGCCTGCTCACGGGTTTGCTTGCCCCCTGGCCAATGAGACCCTGGAGAGTTGGCACAGTACCTGACTCCGTTGATACGTAGTAGGGGTGTATGTGATCAAGGCCTAGGTGCTGCTGTTCCCCCTCTTCTGTGGCGAGTAAAGGGTTATTGACCCCACCACACGTGAAGAAAAAGAACTTGTTGTGTCCATTTCTTTTTCCGTATGCGAGTAATACTGTATGGCTGACCAGACGCTGTCCCTGCCTCCTGGGAATTTTCCATCTTAAGTAGGGTACATTGGCACATCTGATACCGGAGCTTAAGACCTTTAATGGACTTTGATTGAGGGAGCAGCAAAAGACGTTCCCATTCTGCCCAGCAGAGTGGGATGTGCTTGTCTGTTGAGTGAAGAGGAGGCAGCAAACTGGAGGTGGGGTTGGGGGCGCAGCTCAGAGCAGCCTAGGTGAGAGGAGAACAGACCCAGGCCCAGGCAGGGGCTGAGGGAGCCTGATAGGCTATAGACATGATTGTAATGCCATCTGTCACCCATTTTAATTTCTACACATTAAACCCGCCCTTCCTAGCATACCCTTCAAGGGGAAATAAATTATCAGCACCCAGTACCTATAGACCTCCATGTTATTACCGTTAATGTAACTTTTCAGGAGCAGCCAGGCACTGTTCATATTTCATAGTCACTTGTACCCCCAAAGCTATATTGAGCTATCAAGTATTCAGGGACACCATCCAGACTTCCCATTTTTCCCTCTGCTGGTCGTACCCAAAGGTTTGAGGGCAGCATTAAGCATAGGCTGCTTTACTACTTGGGGCTCCAGCTCTGTCCTTGCCAACCCTTGCTTAATTGGGTTATTGCATCGAGTGCAGGGACCAGGCATGACTTAGAAAGGAATTCTCCTGATATTGTATGGTGAAAGCCCATTATGGTTCTGGAGAGCTGTCTCTGCCTCACTTCATTTGCCAGAGAATAATGCCAGGGTTGAGTGGTGCTGGATCCCTCCCGGGGTGGTCTTTTGTCTCTCCTCCATTGCTATCTGCCAATTGCAGTGCCTCGAGCACCCAGTTGCTTTAAGAAAACCCAACATCCAAGGGCCATCGCCTTGTCCATCAACTGCTACTCATTATAAACACGCCAGCAACACCCCGAGGCCTGTCAGGTCACCCCGCACCCCTGTGCTGAATAGGTCTGCTCCTCATCCTCCCTCTGCTGCCACTCTCACCCACAACTTCCTGTCTGGACTCTTGCAGACACTTCCTCATCATCCGCCTGCTACCAGCCTTGCTACCCCCTGGCTCATCAGACACAGTCATCAGATGAGTGTTGATTCTTTCCACCGATGCATCTAAAACTGTACTTAGGTACCTTCCTACAAACTTTAACACAACCCCATCTGCGACGTAGTCTTTATTCACAGGAAGAGAATACCGTGGATTTATTAGGGAAGCTCACCTTCTGTCCCTCCCAGTCTCCATTCTTCTCTTCCACCCTGGAAGGAACTTCAATCCTGAATTTGGTATTTTTCACGTCCATGTTTTTAGTATTTATGTAGATACCCATCAGTAAGAATGTGTTTCTGCAAGTTTTAAATATCATGCAAATGGTATCACACAGTGCTTCCCCCCCAACATCATCTATGTTGATTCCTGTAGCTGTAGTTCATTCATGTTAGCAGCTAGGTGGTCTACTGTGTACATAGTAATCTATGTCGTTTTTCATCTTTCTGATGATGGATATTGAGGCAGCTTTTCAAAGTGTAAATGAGATCATGTTTTCTCCCTTGCTTACCTGCCGTGACCTGATGAGGAAGCTGCCCCAGACCTCATCACCACGTTCGACTGTGCCCACACTCGTGGCTGCACAGCCCAACCCGGCCACACAACTGGAAGAGAGCAGCCGTGGAGCGTGAGAACTCTGTCTTAGGTTAACTCCAGGCCTCTCTCATTCCCATGTGACAGTGAGCGCCTAATGAATTGTATTGGAATCTACCGGCCAGACCACTGATCTGGAGAGCTGGGTTATACTGCTTTGCCAGGCTTTCTTGTGGGCTAGATCTCCAAGGATTCAATTCCTCCCTCCTCTGTCTAAGTGAGGCCCAGACCTTCAAGGAAGTCCCTGTCAGTTAGCATTTCATATTTCTTCCCTCTTTGATAGTTCTTTCCTCTGCTGCTTCTGTAAGGAAAGATGATGCACTTGTTGGAATGTGCCATGCAGATAATGGGCATTTTCTGAAGATATAATTTGCAGAAAGCAGTACCTAAAGTTCATAAACTTTAAAGCTGAGGTGTTAAGCTCCAGAAAGAGAAGCGTGGTTGTCCTACCTATTAGCCTGGGAGTTGTTAAGACTTTCCTGAGCTGTAACTTGTGATCCAAAGAACTAGAAGAATAGTAAATGGGGGGCGGGGGTCGAGGGATGGAGGGGTGGGGTGGGGGTGGGGGCGGATACATTTCAGGCATAATAGTCACGAAGTCTGGGAGCACAGGGTGTAATCAGAAACTGGCCATCTATGGCTGGCACAGAGAGCAAGTTGGAGGTAAGTGTAACGTGAGGAAGGATAAAATCACTTTATGGGGAACCTGGACGCCACGATGACAGTATCCGGTAAGCAAGCAACTCTCAGCCCTTCTCCTGCCCAGGCTCATTGGCAAGGATGTCTGGCTGACTGCCTTGGCTGATACTCACTTGTAGGGCATAACTCCTTCTCCTCCTACTGCAACCGTGAAGGAGGGTGCTATTACCAGACAGCCTTACATCTATTCTCATATGTAGAAAGGCCATCTTAGGAAAGCTCTAACTCTTGGGCCATTCATTTTCTTTTTCTCCAGCCCCCACCAACCCCACCAGCCATTCATTTTCGTAGTGTAGGTTAACTACTTCCTTGGAATGGTTCATGACCCTCCGATATCTCATGGCTGCACCATAGGTAGCTCTATGGAGGCCATCCACCATGAGTTAACTGAAGATTATTGGTTAGAGGTGATGCGAAATGATTTAGGGATCTTGTTTCCAGGCTTCTGCAGAACGATCTATAGATTCCTGTTTTTATGATTTACTTATATCTAGCCTGGAACTTCCAGGCAACCAGAAACATTCCCAGGGTGGGAGAACTTTTTGTTCCTCATGCACTACTTAGTGCCTACTATACACTCAGTGCTCAATACATGTGTGAGGTATAGTTGCATTTGGGATAGATGATGATAGAGGAGTGGCTTGGAGGGAGGTAAAGCTCGGATCCAGTGAAATATTAATAAAGAGGTATTTACTATGGATTACCAAACAAAACCAAACTCATTGCCATTGCGTCAATTCTGATTCATAGCAATGCTATAGGACAGCATTCGGACTGCCCTTTGTGATGATTTTTCAATGATTTCAATTTCTATGAGAGCAGAAAGCCTCATTTTGTCCTGGGGGAGTGGCTGGTGGGTTTGCATATCCAGCCTTGTGGTTAAAAACCTAATGCATAACCCATGATGCCACCAGAGCTTCTGTACTATGAATTAGATGAGGAGTCATGATGGGTTGGGGGTGGGGAGAGGTTATTGGAGTGATACCTGGAAGGAGTGATCAATGGTGAGTGAATGACTACGTTTCTGGCGTGGATCACTAGAGAAGCAACACACAGAGAAGAAGAGGTGGCTTGGGATGAGTGAGTATTGAACCTGATTGGCACTCATATTGCCCATGGCTCATCCCTCGTTGTAGACCAGATGGTCATTGAGTGGTTGTGCCTGGAGCCCAGAGTAGAGATTGTGCCTGGAGAAATGTTTGCGAGCCATCAACACAAAGCAGGCATTTGAAAGCAGGGGAGGAGAGGAGGGAGTAGCTGCACCCAGTCAGGGAGAGTGGGTTGAGGGAGAGAAGAGGCTGTAGGACAGAACCACAAGGAATAGCAGAGCTAGAGAGAGAGAGGGATGTGTAGAGGAAGGGTAGCTCAGAGACTGAAGACTGCCCGAGAAGAGGAAGTTAACTGGGATGGACAATGGCAGGGAAACCATGGGAGACGTTGATTTAGGAAGGAAGGGGGGCAAGAGGTGCTGAGCTCAAGGTAAGGGAAGAGTCAAACATGGGATTGAGATCCAAAGCCCTGCAGGTTGTTGCTCCACAATAAGAATAGTTTGCACGGAGTGGTGTGACATGCAGGGGAGCCAGAGTAGGAACCTAGACCAGATGGAGATGAGGACCTAGTTGATTGCCTTGCCCCTTCCAAGCTGGGCCCTTGAGCATTCTGAGCTAATGGAAACAAATACAGACCATTTGGCTCACAGTCAGGGGCTCTTATTGACTCCCTGTGTGTCTGGTACTGCCCTGATTCCAGTCTGAGCCAGCGAAGGTGAGCCACCAAGGTTATAATAGCACGAAGTGTTCTCATTCTTACTTCCTCCTTCCCTACCCCTTATGCTCCTGTCCCTTTCCAATGGCCCTGGGGCTGGAGGAAAGTCACTGAAGTTAGTTGCCTTGTTTGATCCAGGACCATGAAGTTGCTACCTAAGAGGCGATCTGAGTCCCTCGGGCGCAATCTGGGTGACAACAGGTGCTATCCAAACCATGTCGCTGGAGCAAGAGCAGTCTCCCCTGGGGGCACCTGCCCAGCCCTTGGGGCCATTCCACCACCAGGACCATGGCGGGGAGGGGGGCTGATACAAATTTTCTGTCTGGCTTGCCAGGCCTCAGTATGCCCACCCATCATTTTTTCTCCACAAACACCTTCAGGAAGATGGGGCAGAAAGGAAAGTAGCTGAAGAGGGACGTAAGAATGGCATGTTTATCCTTTTTTTTTCTTTAAAGATGAGGGCTGGCTTGAGCCTACTCAGCTGCCTCACATGCAGATCTGGAGAAAGGAGGCTTCTTGCCTGCAAGAACAGGGGTGGGGGTGGGGGTGGGGGGCGCTTCAGATCTTCCAGAATCACCTGTGCTCCTCAGCGCGATCATTCTGATCTGAAAGGAAGTTTGCTTCGCTGCGCCGCCGTCCTCTCTCCTGCCCCTCCAGAAGACTGCATTTCTCATGACTTATCAGGATGGAGCACTGTGTTTTGTTACTGCCTGTCTTGCAGCAATACCACATTCATTTTGTTTTCAATTACCGGGTGCACTTTGAAAGGCCTTATCTAGCAGGGACACAGCTCGCTTCTTCCCTGCGCGCTGTTTCTCCGCGGGCCTGCAGAGAGGCCTCCTTAGATGCCAGCTCAGCTTCCCTCTCTTCCCTGCCTCTCAGTGCAATGGCACCCTGGCATGGCTGCGGCCCAGCCCCTGATCACAAGCCCATTCCCACTGCACTCCCTCTCTCCCCTCTGGACATGGTGTGGATTCCTTGATTCCATGAAGTCGTCAGAGCCTTACAGGGTCTTGGATAGACAAGCCATTGCTGTAAAGCTGTCAGGTACTAAAGTCAGACGGGTGTAGTTAATTTGTCCGATTCTATGTCTTGCATTAAAAGGAGAAATTCAACACATTCAAACATTCGCTGAGACTCCATCAGTGCCAGAGGCAATGCCAGAGGGGTTTCAGGGTCCTGCCTGGCTCAGGCCCCTCCTAGTGGCAGCTGGACAGTGGGGGTTACCCAGTGGCTGTCACCTGGTGGCAAGGGGTTCAGAAAAGGTGGCCTCAGCGGTGGAGTGAGGAAATTTGAAATGGATGAAGTGGAACCTCTGTAACGCCTTTCTAGGTCTCCAAGGCAAAGAGAACCAGGGATAAAAATGTCCCTGGCCCCTCGGGACACAGAGCAGCGATTTCTCTTCTGTTACTTCTTGCTCTCTATTACTTCTCGTCTCTCCCTCTCCCAACGGAACACTTTCCATTCTTCTTTCTCCCTGACTTCATCCCTGCCCCCTCGCTCTGCTCATGTATGCCCTCAGTGCCAGCTGGGTGCTGGGAAACAGGGTCCACCAGATGCACAAACAAACAAGTCACAAAGGTGCGGGGATGAAGCAGGTCCCAGTGGCTGCGGATGAGAGGGAGGGGATGGTGGGCATCTCTGAGCCGGATGCACTGGAGATGACATCTTGGGGATGAAAAGGCGGCGGCATGAGACTATCTCGAGGGACCCCGCCCCCCCTCCAGGTAGAGTGAGCAGTGTTCCTAAGGCCCTGATGCGGGCATCCTCTAGGACAGTGGTGTCACGAGGGGTGTAGGGGGTTGTGAACACTGTCGGGGTGGTGGCCAGGCAGTGTGGCACCAAAAATGGCTGTTCATAAATCTGTTTGTGCAGTGCTTCAGCCAGAAATTTATAATTTTGAATAAAATGATCTTTGTAGTTCAGTGGTTCTCAACCTGTGGGTCTTGACCCCTTTGGGGGTCGAATGACCCTTTCACAGGGGTCACCGATTCATAATAGTAGCAAAATTACAGTTATAAAGTAGCAATGAACATAATTTTATGGTTGGGGGTCACCACAACATGAGGAAGGTTGAGAACCACTGCTGTAGTTAGTTATAACACTGGAAACAAATCATGTACATCCAGCTTACATGGTCAGCAGTTTGAACCCTCTAGCTGCTGTGTAGGAGAAAGATGAGGTTTTCTGCTCCCTTAAAGATCTGCAGCCTGAGAAACCCAAAGGAGCACTTCTCCACGGTCCTATAGGATCGCTGAGACGGAACCATGGCAGTGAATTTTGAGACCACATAGTACATATCAATAATGATGTGTAGAATTAATGTTGTTGAACAGATATGTTTGTGTCCAGTAAAGTGTCATGTTTACATAAAAAAAAACCTGACAGAGACTCGGGACATCTTAATGGAGTTCAGGTGCTTGAGTTCCTACCATTTATAGAGTGTGTGTATCTATCTACAAATCTACAGCTAGGTACACACACATATATACACATCTACATAGTATTATAGAGTGGAAATGAATCCCCACTAAACCATTTACATCCTTCCACAACATATCCATGAAAATTGATGACATGGGCCTGCAAGGTGGTTGGTCAGAATTAGGGTATGTGTGTCTAGAGGTGAGGTGTTTGGTGATACGGAGTGTAGCTGGGCTGTGCTGTGGCCTCCTGAGCTGACCAGCCGGGGAACTTCAGGTCACCCCCTCTCCACTGAACACTTGCAGCAATCGAGGCTCCAGGCTGGCTGGAGGGATGGGGCAGGCCGTCTGGGCCCTCCAGGAGCTCACAGTGTAGTGGGAAAGCCAGATCTAGGAAATACGAATGCTCAAAAAGAGGTAAACCCTTCCGGGAAAGGTGCCCAAAGCCAGAATGGTAAAGCCAAGTGAATCCAGGCCATGTCTGTGTGAGCTCCAGCAGGCTAACTTTCCGGGGCTCCTCCGTCAGATATGGGCATCATAATAGCCCTCGGGCACTGCTCACGAACAATGACAAACCAGTGTTGGAAAACTGAGCGCTAAGGCAACCCATAGAAGTAGACAGCTGAGTTTTATTTGTCAGAAAACGTCCCAGGGGAAGAGAGACATTGGGAAGGAAGAGAAGATGTGTGGAGGTGGAGGTGGGGTGTCAGCAGAGCTCTGTGGCTCTTCTTTGCCATCCTGTCAGTTCCTACCCCTGGCAACCAGATGCCCAACGGAACGAAACACTGCCGTCTTTCCAACTGTTCCTATGCTTGGGCCCATTGTTACAGCCACTGTGCCAACCCATCTCATCGTAGGTCTGCTTCTTTTCCATGGCCCTTCCATTTTACCAAGCTTGATGTCCTTCTCCAGGGACTGGTCCCTCCTGACAAGTCCAAAGTATTCGAGACAAAGTGTTGCCACCTTTAGGTCATTCGTTCGTTTCTTACTGAGGCATAAAGTTGTCAGTTTGGAGTCAGAGGTGCTGGGGCCAGAGGGGTTTGCCATGCTGATTGGTTTACTCTTTGTTTCCCAAGTGATGGTATCCATTAAAAAAGGTCAACGAGAGAAGTGGCATGCTTGCACCTGTGCCTTTTATACAAGCTATACACAGAGCAAAGGAGCCCTCTTGGTGCAGCGGTTTAATGCTCAGCTGCTCACACAAGGTGGTTGGTGTTTCGATTCCCCAGTGACTTGCTTGGAGAAAGATGTGGCAATGGGCTTCTAGAAAGATAACAGTATTGGACATTGTCTGGGACACTTCTACCCTGTCCTATGGGGTCAGGTTGGAGGGGAATGCTTCTTGTTTATGTTTTAGTTTATTTAAAGGAAGGACCTCTGGACCCTTTACTTGTGCATTGATCACGACAGGAGTCTGTTCCCATGAGCCCACTGATGCAAAATTATTTGTAGATTATTGTCCTCACATCCCTTTTAGCCACCGTCAGTGAGCTGGGCAAAGGAGGGCCTGAAGGCCCTGGAACACGGAGGGCATGTCGACTCCATGGCCCATCCAGGCTGCCGTGTCTTGTGGTCTCAAGGGGGATGAAAGGGAATCATCAAGCAAATCCTAATCAGATTTCCCAGGCAGGCATCTGCCCAACCCGATTTAGATTATCATACATTATCCTCAGCTCAGAGAACTTGTGATGGTGGCAAGATTAGCTCACACTTTGCATTTGCCCTGGGAGTTTACACAGCAGCAAGCCTGTTTGTCAGCTAATGCTCCAAAGTTTCCAGCCTCCTCCATGGGGACCACGCTTCCAGCTCTGCCTAATGTTTTATTCAAATGTAGCAAAAGGGAGGGGCAAAGCTGTTGGCAATGCAGAAACTTCTAGGATTGGGAAACTGGTACTGGGGCCCCTCTCAGTCCTGCCCGTGTCTGATGTTCTCTAAAGGTAGTCCAGAATGTCTAAGGCAGGCGCTGGAGAGAAGCTTGTGTTGTGAGTAGAACCACAAAACTCAGTGTCCTGTTGGTCACGATTCCTAGTCTGTGCCAATCCCCCTAGAGTGAAGCACCCCGAAAGTAGAGCCCTTTGTGTCATTCCTCTCCCGGGAAACTGACTGGGGTGCAGTGAATTACCATCATAGGGCCCTTCTAGCTGTAGTGTGGTGGTTCCCACAAAGTGATCGGTGAGGCTATGCATATAAGCTCTGTGCACCCCACCACGGGCACTGGGAGGTTTGCTGATGGGAAGAGAGTGCATGGAGCACATGTAGGGGTGCAATCATGCAAATAAAGTGCATGAAATCGTTGCAGAGGATTGGTCAATTTTTCCACCCCAGTAGGCTTAAAGATGACATCTCAGATGTCAGAAGGGGATCTGACTACCATCAAGAAGAAGATATGGGAGTGGCACTCATCCTTTGGACCCAAGATCCCTGCACTGAGAACCACATAGACCCAAGAGACAGACAGAGATGCCAAGAGTGGCAGGAAACAGGGCAAAGGTCAGTGGCCAAGAAATCGCTCCAGCAGGACCAGGTGAGCTGCACAAGGAAGGACAGTGGGCTTCCCTGAAGGAAGGTGCCACAAGGGGCTTGCCAAGCGATGACACCAGAGAGCCGAGCACCTTCTGGCAGGTAACTTCCTCCTGGAGTGGGCCACCAGATAAGATCAGCAGAACTCAAAAAGCTGTGCAGTGCTTGCCTGAGCAGGGAAAAGGTCAAGAACCAAGAACCACACTTTCAAGAATGTTCGGTAAGAAGCTGTCCTGATCAAAGAACTGTATCCTGAGTCATTCCTATCTCTTCCAAGTTGATTCTGATCCTGGAAGGTAACCTGGGAATTTCCTAATGAGCCCTGAGACATTGAGAGTTCTCTCTGGCCCATGCAACAAATGAGTGAATGCAGCAGATACGTAAGAAGGTTGGCTGCTGTCAGACTCAGTAAAAAGTGTGGAGAGTGGAAAGATGCCTGATCACTGTATCCCAGGAACTGGTTTGGGCTGGGCCTGATGATGGGGCTTCTTCCCCTTTTCAGAAAGGTTAATGAGGTCTAACACGAGGCCATTTTTACGCTGACGGTGGCTCCCACTGTCTAAATTATGGACTCGAGTAGTCTAAGCTTTTTAGCAATGGCTATGACTCTGTGGGTTGTACTCACACTGCTTCACACGTCCACACTAGCACATTCTGGACACGCTTTTCAGCTTCACCATCTCCCTGCGTTTGTTCATGCTGCTGCCGCCATCCAGGATGCCCTCATTTTGACCTGCTGGAAATCTTGCTTGTCTTCAGGCTCTAACCTAATCTTATTTTCTTCTTCAAGTCTGTTTATTTTCCTCCAGTTGGTGTTTTTGTGGCCTTCTCTGTGTTTTTGGACTTGAGCCAGGGTCATTGGCGAGGCTAGCATTCTAAGCTGGTAGCTTCTTGAGGTTTTGATGTTGTTTCTCTTTATCCCCATCTCCGCCACCCCAGTCCTGCACCCTCAGCTCAGGCTTTGCAGGGAGGATTGGATGCAACTCCAGGCACATCTGATCCAGCTGCCCACTTGGTCATGCATGATTTTGTTTTGGTCACCCGGAGAGTGAACCTTTCGATGTGTTTCCCTCATCCTCTGGTATGAATGCTGGAGTGTCTACTTTGGGACTGTGCTGGTCAGAGTGTGGAAAGGAGGAGAGCTGAGGCGGGGAAGGTGACAGGCTTTGCTCCTGGCTCTGACCAGAATATTTTGGAGCTGCTGGTCCACCTAGTTTTCTTGTGGCCAAACATTGGGGAGTCAGGCCACAGGGGAGGTGTCTGTGGGCTGGTGAAGAAAACTGTGCAAGGGGATCAAACGGTCCCTTAGAGCAGTGATTGTAAGCCTGGACAGTCTTGGTAGCTGGGCCTTTGGGGCAGTAAAAACCAATAAGTCAAACTTCAGATCTGGATCTGTCTTTGAACGTGGCAGTGTCTCTCCTGTAAAATGGCAGCACCATATGAGGACAGCTCCATCACTGAAAGATAAAGTATAATAATTCAGGTAATGCTTCTGCTCCAGTGAGTCAAAGAGCTTTTCCTCCTACCCTAGCCCACCCTGATTCTCACCCTGGAATTTAAGTCTCATGGTGGTCAACGTATAGACACTTTATAATAAAAGGTAATATGAATGAACTACCTTAGCGTCTTATATTTGCATCATTCTTTTGGACATGCAAAGCGTTTTATACCCAACTCTGGTCAATGCGGGCGTGTGTTGTGTGCTAGATCTTCCATGCTGACCAGGCTGTAGGAGAAAGTGAGGGTACAGAAATGAGTGAGAGGTGGGGGTCAGAAGAGGATAAAGCTAAGGTGTTCACCTCTGCCAGGGTCAGCTGGATCGGGGCTCAGTTATTCTGCATCTCTTTGTGTAAGGGTTTTTGGGGCGCGAAGCGGAATTAAAGATCCAATTGGTAAAGTTTTAGAAGCAGGCTTTATTGAGAAGCTTGCGGGCGGGTTCAGTAACTCAGGTATTGAGCTAATGAAACCGCGTGAGGGGAATTTCTGGCTGCGTTTTTATATCCCCTGGTGGCAGGCACAGCTGCACACAGGGGCGTCAAAGGGAAGCGCTCATTAATTTTATCTATAGGTCCAGGATGGGTGGAATAAACACATCTTCAAGGGATGCAGGGAAGTGGTCGTTAATCTTATCTATAGGTACCGGGCGGGTGGAGTAAACATATCTTCAAAGAACATTCTTTCTCGGGGATGTCTGGTTCTCAGAACGGGTGATTTTCAGTGAGGGGAGGGGAGGCCGATGTGAGGGAGGCCCATGAGAGGTGAGTTCTGAGAACCAAGAAGGTACCGGATTCAAAATGGAGTCCCTTGTGCCAAGACCAGGCACTTTGACCTTGGGCCTATGCTTAATCTTTCTGAGCCTCAGTTTCTGGGCTGTAAAACTAAAACACTAATCCTCACTTGATGAGGTCATTCAGAGAACTCCTGTGGGCCTCTCAGGCTGACACGGGTAAGAGTCCAGTGAACGTCAGCAAGTGGCTGCACAGAAGAGAGGCAGAACCTTTGTCTTCAAGGAGCTTCAGCTGCAGAAGGGAGGTGATTCACTTAAATTGGTCTTCCCCCAAATCCTATGAACTGGGCTTATGAATCTCCCTTTTCAGCAAAGTATGGCTTTGCCCCAAATCTCACAATGGGCAAGTGACCGTGTTAGGGCTTGACTGGGTCTTCTGCTTTGCACTCTTGCTTTTCAGGCTCAAGAATAAACCACCCATGTATGTTGGGGTTTCAGCAAGGCAAGCGATCTCATTATCCTGTGCAGGGGTTAGGCTGCCTTTGGGTTGGAAAGGAGTCATGAATTCGTGGTGAGAATTCTCTACAGAGAATTCAGAGCCGGAGACATTTTCAGGATTCTAGGCTGATCCAATAAAGCAGGAGAGGGAACCGGATGACCCCTGCAGGTTCCCAGCCCCGAAGCCTGTAATTTACCCTGTGTGACAACTTAAATGTATAAGTTAACTAATTGGCGACATTATGTCCTATTAAGGGAGTGCAAATGGCTGTGCCTTTTCTGTGACAAAATCAGAGCTTAAATCAGACCCTCTCAGAGGAACCCAGAGCTGGTGCCTTTATTTTTAGATCAAATGGGGGAAGGGACCAGAAATTATGTTTTTCCACTGCGTATAGAGAATTAGTTCTGTTTTATTTTTAACCTATTTATGGACAAGGAGTTCTTAGCAGACTAGAGAAGAACAGACCTTTTTCATTCCATCCCATTTTTGTAACGAGAGCACGTCTTTCATGTCGGCAGGGAAAGAATGCTCGAATTTAAGTAGCCTGGGTGGCTATTGAAGGGCTTCACCGTGGATTATTTATTAACCAGCTTGGAAACGCAAGTCACTCATTCCCTGCCCACCATGTCATCATTTTTTGAGCACCTGCTTTTGAATGCCTGCTCTGCATGAGTCCCCAGGGACGCAGAGATGCACCTACCTATTGATCATGGTTAGACTGAGTTCCGCCCTGGGCCGAGGCACTGGCTTGGGCAAAGGGAACATAGTGATATACAGAATATGGTTGTGTTTGTTGAATGCATTCGTCTGGGAGCAATAAACAAGCAACTATCAAGTTGTGGTAAATGCCACAAAGAACAATAAGGGGAGTATGCTGGCGGTATGGAGGAGGCTACATTAGATCAGGTGATCTCGGAAGGCTGCTCTTGGGAGGGGAGAGGCAGAGTCTGAGTGACAAGAAGCATCCAGTTATGCAGTGATCTGGAAGAACATTCTAGGCATAGCAAAGGCCCCAAGGTGAGAAACAGCTTTTTGCTTTAGGGTCAGGTGGAGGAAGCTATTGTGGCTGGGCCACAGTGAGGAAAGGTCAGGGTGGCCGGAGATAAGGTCAAATAAGTCAGCAGGTATCAAAGCACAAAGGCCCATGTGGGCCTTGAAGAAGCCTTTCAAGTCGTTGGGAGGGGGGTTAAGTAGTAGAGGGAAGTACGGAGCGCTATATTTTATAAAGATCCAAACTGCTCTGTGAAGTGTACATTATAGACTTTAAAGGACGAAGAAGGGGTCCAGCCAGGAGACTAATTCAGTTGCCCAGAGAGGCCAAAGTGATGCATAGAATCAGACACACGTAGGCTCTGCTCAGGAGTGGGACTAATATGATGTATTGATGGTTGGATGTCGGAACGAGGGGCAAAGAGGAGTCAAGGTGGGCTCTTGTTTGCCTTTAGGAACAAAGTGGATGGTGCTGTCATTTATGGACATGGAAAAGACTAGATGAGGAAGACGTTTTTGAAATGTTAGTGTGAGTTTCCCAGTGGACAAGTAGAGGTGTCGGATTGGCTATCCGTCACTTAGTAGGGCCCTGGAAATGCCAGGTCTGGGCCGGGAGCTTTCATCTATTCCCTGAAAGCCAGGGTGCCTTCTTTCTGTTCTCCATTCATTCTGTTCCTCAGCCTGAAAGAGGCCCTCATTCTATTCCCACAAGCTTTTCACTTAAGACGTTGTTGTTCGGCTGACCCAGCACTGGACTGCTTGTTTATCTACTTGGGGTTGGAATCCCAAGGAGGCAGAAATGATGCTCACTGTATGATAGCCCAGACGTGGATCAGTGGTAGTGTAGGCCTGAAGAAATTAATTTTCTTATATATGCCTATTCCCATCCAGGGGATGCAGAATTAATATAAGGGGGCCTCAGCTGACCTTCATCAGGTGAGCTAATTGTCCTGAAACAAGACCCTGTGAGTCCCTAGGACCTTGTAGAGCAGGGGTGAGGAATATCTGGCCCGTGGGCTCTATAAAGGCCCACAAAATCATCAATACCACCTAATGTTACATACCACACCAAAGCGACAGTTCCAGCTATTACCTTCGGGACGAGCTCATTGAGCATGGCCTGCAAATGGTGTTCTAAATATCCAAATGGCCCTTGGCAGAAAGACAGTTCCCCACCCCTGCTGTAGAGGAAGGATCTTGGACTTTTGAGTTGGATTCTTGCTCTGACATTTTCTCTGTGCCAACCTACCCTGTTTCCCTGAAAATAAGACAGTGTCTTATATTAATTTTTGCTCCCAAAGACGCGCTAGGTCTTATTTTCAGGGGGTGTCTTATTTTTCCATGAAGAATAATATGGCACACATTTATTGTTTTCTTGTTTTCTTAAAAGAGACCTCATACTTTCTGTCTGCTCCAGCTACACTGTGGCCAACTGTGAGCTGTGCGGCGGCGCCCATTACTACGGTCCAGAGTCCAGTGTTATGGTAGCTTCGGGGGGGGCCTTATTTTCAGTGAGGTCTTATTTGGGGGGGGGTGCCTTATAGTTCAGCGAGAGACAAAACTGTAAGTAGGTCTTATTTTCGGGGGATGTCTTACTTTCGGGGAAACAGGGTAGCCCAATTATTTGACTTCTCAGAGCCCAACTCTCTTGAAATGCACAGCATGAATGATAATGCTTTCCTATGGGCCTTTGTGAGGATCAAAGGCAGTTGAGTGGTGCGTAATAGACATCAACAGACTTGGCATATTCTTTCCTCACCCATCAAAGAAGATGGTGCCAGCAGCTGTACTCTTGTGATTAAGAAGGGGAATGTTCTTCTACCTGTTCCATACGTATGTGACTGCCCATGTGCCAAGCCTAGGGTTTGGAGAGATAAACGGATACACGAGCTCCTTGCTCTCATGCAGCTCACAGTGTAGCAGGAGAGCCAATGGCACACAATCAAGCAGCCTGATGAGATGGGTCCAGATAGCGACCAGTCCTGGGTCAAAATAAAATAGGGGAGTTCCATGGCAAAACTAGGGGAGGCAGGGGAGGCTTCACAGAGGAGACGTCCTTTGGTTGAGGCTGTGCAGGGAAGCTGACCATTCTGAGTGCTGCTTCCTTTGCTGTCTGCCAAAGGAGCATGGACTAGGGCTTGGGGGACTAGGGTTCAGGCGATGTCCTGAAGGCATCCTGGGGCAAGTGTATCTCCCTCCCACTCCGTGAGCTTTGAAGTCTTTACCTGAATTAGGACAGGTGAGCAGGAGCACATACCTGATTTCCATTTCAAATCCACATTTGGAGAAGGTTTTGATGGATTATTCTGCTATCCCTCCCTTTCCTTCACACCTTCTCTCCAGATCTCTTCCCTCCCCTCCTCATTTCTCTCTGTGGGCTGACACCAAGCACATGTCTTCCTAATAAAAAAGGCTCTTCAAAGTGAATGCTTGGGGCTCCCCTGCTTCTTATCTTGGAGTCCAACAGCATTTTCAGGGAAGACTGTTTAAAAAACGTGTGTTTATGTTCAAGGGGAATGTAAACTTTTCTATCTTACTAACACTGCATTTTCTTTCCTGTCTTCCCCAGCCTGTGTGCTTCCTACCCCCACCCCTGAGGCCCTGAAGCCTCTCTTCATAAGTATTTCCTCGGTTCTTACCGTTTTTTCTCTTCTCCACTTCATCACTCACGTTTGATTTTCCCCCTCTTTGCTTTCCTCTATAACTTTTTTTCTTTCCCTTTTCCTTGCCCTCTCTTTCTTTTGCCCCACCGTGGGCCAGCTGTGGAGCCCCTGATCTCCCAGTGAGGAGGCCTCTGATCTCCAATTCCCCCCTGAGACTCCTTTGAAGCTGTCTTTGATCATGGGGGGCTGGCCCCGGGCAGACCTGGACGGCAGGACACCTGCATGGCCCACTGGCAGACAAGGCCCTGATTACAAAGAAAGCAAAGGTTGTCTTGACTCCACTTGGGGGATTTTCTCTGCTCAGAGTTTCTGAAAATAATAAGAAAAATGTACACCTAGTGTTCGGTCATGGAGGGGCCATTGCCGCCTGGGGAGACCATTCATTTAGCTTCCAGTTCCTGAAGAAATTGTGTGCTAGCCTTCTATTACTTAATTAGTTACTCCCATCTCCAGGGACCTACTTTATCCTCTAAGTTGCCATCCTAGCCTTTGAGTGCTGTTAACAAAACGATCAGGCAGGCGTTGGGTTTGGGGGTGGGGGGTGGCGCGTGATCTGAACATTCTTCACAAAGCACCAACGATTGTGTTGCACTTCTTTGTTGCCAGACCTGATCTCCCACCCTGCCCCTGCTGCCACCACCACCATCTCCTTTAGAAGAATGGGTAAGAAACCCTCTTCAGCAAATTATTCCAAGAGGGGAAGGCGTCCCCTCAGGGATTTGTTGGCATTTTACCTATGACTGTTGCGCTTCATTAACCATATGCCATTTATTAACTTCATATACTGTTTATTAGCATCATTTTTCTCTTCTATCTGTACACAGCCGTCAGCCCGCTCTGCCCCTACAGCTGATTTGTATTGATGAGAGTGTCATCTAGGGTTATTGCCTTTTCTGGTGAAGGATTCATCTCTGAGAACTTAACAGGGGATGGGTTCTGACAGTCATTTGTAATTAGAGTTGAAAATGGACCTAATAAAGCAAGCAATTAGTTCAATTAGTTTATATATATCCATATATATATACAAACACATATGTATCTGCATAGTCTCATGTCACCACCCATATGTCAGTTTGTCATATATGCGGCTTGCGTCTCGCTGTCATCCTAGAAGCTATGTTACCAGTATTTCACATATCAACAGGGTCACCCATGGTGGACAGGAGTCAGTGGAGTTTCCTGACAGACCAGGAAGACAGGCCTGGTTATCTACTTCTGAGAATTGCTTAATAGAAATCCCATGAGTCCCAGCAGAGGAGCACTGGAAGGTCAGTCCACAGACTTGAAGGCACTAAGGACACACCACAGTGATAACCATGGACTTGAGTATGCCACGATGATGAAGGTGTCTTGTCATGGAACTCTTCCTGAGTCAGAGACAACTCGATAGCAACTAACAATACCCGTGTATGCGCGTGCATGTATACAGGTGTGTACATGATTATGTACATGTATCCATACAAATATGTGTTTATGTGCATGTACAGATACAGATAAAGATATGGTTCAAAACGTTCATAGAAAATGGAATTGAGATATTAGAAATTTTCTTTTTCTTTCTTTTTATTTTTTTGAGTCTTTTTAAAAATGTGTTTATTGGTTGCACAAACAACTTCTGAATACAAAGTAGAATATTTTCTTTGCATATTTCTTTAAAAAAATTTTTTATGAATCATTTTATTGGGGGCTCTTACAGCTCTTATATGGACACAATCCATACATCACTTGTGTCAAGCACATTGTACATATATTGCCGTCATCCTTTTCAAAACATTGTCTTTCTGGGTATCAGCTCCTCTTCCCACCCCTTCACCCTCGTGAACCCTTGACAGATTAGAAATGATTGTTGTTTGTGTATCTTACACCGTCTGCTGTCTCCCTTCACCCAGGTTTATGTTGTTTGTTCCGCTTGGTGGTGCTGGTGGTGGTGTTATAAGTAGATCCTGGTGATCAGTTCCCCCTCCTCCCCCTTCCCCATTCCCTCATGGTATCACTACTCCCATTACTATTCCTGGGGAGGTTATCTGTCCTGGATTCCATGTGTCAAGAGCTCTTATCTGTACCAGTGTACATGCTCTGGGATAGCCAGGTTTGTGTGGTATAATGGGTCAGGATGGGATGGGGGGAGGGCATTAAAGAACTAGAGGAATGTTGTGTGTTTCATTGGTGCTGTACTGCACCCTGGCTGACTTGTCCCTTTCTTGTGACCCTTCTGTGAGGTGATGTCCAATTGTCTACAAATGGTCTTTGGGTCTCCATTCCAACCCACTCTTCTGCATCAATATGATTGTTTTGGGTCTTCTGACACCTGATATCTGATCCTGTGGACACCTAGTAATCACACAGACTGGTGTGCTTCTTCCATGTGGGCTTTGTTGCTTCCCTGCTAGATGGATGCTTGTTTAACTTCAAGCCTTTAAGAACCTAGATGCTGTATCTTTTAATAGCTGGACACCTTCAGTTTTCTTCACCACATTTGCTTATGTACCCATTTTGTCTTCAGCGATCTTGTCAGGAAGGTTAAGTATCATGATGTTTTTTAATGTGGTGCCTACACAGTGGTTAATTTTCTGGTACTCCAGGCAGACAGATAATGGAAGTTTTCAACAAACTTTTTGAAATCCCTTTGTATAAATTCAGTGAAAACTGTTTGACTCGGAACTCAACAGGACTGGCTTCTTTCCATCCTGAGTCTCAGAAATTTTCCACCTTTGATAGAGCACAATCACCACTTTTCTCCAACTGTCTATATTTGTGGAAAATATTTCTATTACCACCCACCCACACTGTGGCTAGTCTTACATAGGTTCTGCCTTTCTTGGGTTTTACTGTATGTGTGTGTGTATACAAATTCCTATAAATATACAATATTCCTAGTGTATAGTAAATATACAAATTCCTAGTAATTACTATATATATGCATATGTATGTATATATATGTATATGTATGTATATATATGTGTGTGTGTATATATATATATGTATGTATGTATGTATATATATATACCAATCACTAGGAAGCCTGTCAGGATTTGCAGCCTTTTGATTAAAACATTTCAAGTTTACTTTACCATTGAGATAGCCAAGGATTTTCACAGCTTCTAGAGAATGTGCTAACTCATGTCACCACCCCAGTAGGTTTTGTACTTGTTGTTGATGAGAGAACTGTGTTTCTTCCTCCAGTAGTTTAGGGAGAGCTACAAGAGAGCCTAACTCAGGCTGTTCATGCTGACCTTGATGGCAAACACTCATGGTAGTTGAGAATATTGTGGTGCGTGCGCGCATGTGTGTGAGTAAGCAATACCATCTTCCATCTTTACAGATAAGGGAAACCTTTTTGTAGGAGTTGCTGGCATTTCTCATTGCAAGGGAGTACAGAGCAGTGGGTGGGAGATTTTAATGTCTCTTTCCCGAGTTTCAATGAGTTGTTGTTCGGAGCACTGGCTAACGGTTCTATGTGACTGGTTTTCCTCTGGCCTTGAGACTCAGGTCCTGAAGTCTTCCTAGAGCATCAGGGTCAGTGTATGTGTAGTCAGAAAGAGACCTAGAGCAGGCAAGTCTCTGGCTTTCACCATGATTGGAAATAGAGTTCTCCTTCATTGTGGGTTTTGAAGAAATTCTTCTTTTTCCCCAAAGACATCACTGGTTACTGCTTGTCATCATCGAGTGAGTTGAGGGGGGCAGGGTTGGTATGAAAGGGAGGTAGTGCTAACTTTGGAAGTGCGTTCTGTGTGCCGCTTACTTTGCCACACACTTGTTATGGATTACCTCCGTCGTTATTTGACAACCGATAAGACAACAACAATTATTTCTAAAGAGACTGAGGTCAGGACATTTAAGTGATTTGTTCAAGGTCACATAGCAAATAAGTGGCCAAGCTGGAAATTGTACCTGAAGCCTAAGCTCTTAACTAAGCCGAAGCTTTGTGCTCTGGCAGAGCCCTTAGGTGGTGCACATGATTAAGCACTCAGCTGCGGCGTGAAGGTTTCAGTTCATGTCCAGCCAGAGGCCTGGCAATCTGTTTCTGAAAAAACAGATAGATTGCCATTGGGAACCCTCCGGAGCACAGTTTCTTCGGCACACATCACGTGGAGTCGCCATGAACTGGGCAACAGCAACTGCTGCTGGTGTTTTGACCGATGGTAGCAATTCTTGCCAGTGGAGAAACTAAATCATAACAAACCTAGGGGACCCTGGTGACATAGTGGTTACGCATTAGCTGCTAACTGCAATGTCAACCATTCAAAATCACCAGTCGCTCCTCGTGAGAAAGACAGGCTTCCTACTCTTGTAAAGAGTGGCGGTCTCAGAAACTCCCCGGGGCAGTGTGACCCTGTCCTATGGGGGCACGATGAGTCAGTATGGACTCGATGGCAGTGAGTTTCCGTTCTCCATCCTGGACTCAAGTATATCCCCGCCTCTGAGAAGCTGACAGTCAGTGCTAGAGCTGAACAGTTGCATTTATAATATTGCTGACTCGTGCCCATCTTAAGTCAGGTAACGATTATTTTCAGATGCCCCAGTTCCAGCCTGTCCTCGCCCCTGGAGGTCTTCCTGTGACCCCCCAGCCTTTCAACTGCATGTTTTCCCTACTCCCAGTGCTTACGTGTCTAATACTACCCATTTCCATCCAGTTCAAATGCCCCCATTTTCTATGTCCCTGTTTACACACCTTCCCTCATGCCTGGTGCCGACAGTGATGCTTCTCTCTGCAAAACTCTCATTCCCACAGTGAGATGGCCTTTTCCTTTCGTGTGACTCCTGGAAGCAAAAGTCTGCTAAGCTCCTCGAGGTCAGGAATGGAATCTTAGATGGCTACAGCATGAGTAGGAATGAGCTCTGCAAAGGTGGTGTGTGTGTGTGTATGTGAGAGAGAGAGAGACAGAGAGAGAGAGAGAGACCGACTGACTGACCTGTAATATAGAAGAGACAATATGTGGATAGTACTGGGGCCCTCATCCTGGGCCAAGGTTATTCCTTGGTGATGCGCCCTCCGTGGGGCATTCAGTGTTCCTTCCCTCTTCATTATATCCAGGTGCTGGTACCCTCTTCTCACAGTTTTTGTCATTTCTTACTCCAGAGCTGGTGAAGGGCCAGAACTTTCCTTATGCTAAGCCAGTGCACTTTCTTCTCTGCCCTGGGCCAACCCCTGGTTGCTTAGGTCTGCCAATGAAGCAAGTTTGAAACGAGGTCGCTGATCAGAACAAATGCAGCCCTTGCCACGAGGCTGTTTCCACCTCCCAGAATGAGCCTCTTCACCTCTGACTCTGTGAGTCAGACCCGAGAGTGTGGACAGGCCTGCGCCTCGTGTCAGGACCACTAACTGCAAGAACATAGCCCAGACATGGTTCAAAGGTGAGCAACAGATTTGATTGCAGGAGTTGGAAATTAGGGCATGCATGAAAAATAATTAGGAATTATAGCCTCAGGAAAAGAAGCCTGCAGGGAGACCTCGTAATTGTCTTGAAGCATATGAAAGCCAATTATACCACCAAGTTAGGTCAGCTTGTCTCTTCCCCACGGAGAGGAGAGAAGTATGTTTAAACTTGAAGAGGAAGCGCTTTAGTTAAATGCAGGATTATTGCCTGCTAGCATGAGTTGTCACCGAAGTGTTTCTTTCAAAGTTGGAGGAGTCCCTCTTTCAAGAGAGGAAGCTTAGGCAGAAACAGGGAGCGGGCTCAGGTCTTGTGCACCTTTTTCTTGTTTCCAGGACCTGGTAATTTGATTCAACAGTGAAAGGTACCGTAATATGTCCCTGCAACTAATTAAATGACATAACGTGGCGATTAGGTTAGACACAGCAGCTTTTGAATCTCTCAGAGTAGGTTAAATATCAGGTCTGCCTTTTACTAGCAGTGGAAACAAAGGCTGATTACTTATCTTCTTTTTTTTCTATGTCTCTATATCCTATTAACAAGATCTACCTTGTGACGCTGTAGTCCAGAGTAAATGGTAGCGGGCATGCACCGAATTTAGTAACTGCCTAATATTCATAACAACAAAAGCAATAGCAACAAAACAAATCTTGGGCCATCGAGGCAACTCTGACTCATAGTGACTCTATAGGCCAGTAGCGCTGCCTGATAGGACTTCCAAAGTTGCCCATGTCTATAGAGAGGTATCCTGCTACGTCTTTTTTCCAGGGAATGGCTCGAACTGCTGACCTTCTGATTTGCCACTGGGGCATCTTCTCTAATACACAGAAGGTGCTAGATTTATAGTTGTTGGTAGTTGCTGTCAAGTCAAAGTCATGGGGACAAAGTAACCAGCCTTTGTTTCAGCAGCTGGTAAAAGGGAGACCTGATATTTAAATCTACTCTAAGAGATTCAAAAACCTCTGTATCTAACCTCAACGACATATGAGGTATAAGGGATGAAACATTTCCCAGGTCTTATCCATCGTCATGACCCTTATAACCCAAGGGGCTCATCTTCCAACATGACATAGACAGTATTTGCTTATGACTCGTAAGTTTTCATTGAGTGATTTTTGGAAATAGGTCACCAAAGTCTTTTCTTCTTCGTCTGTTTCAGTCTGGAAGTCCCACTGCATCTAGTCCACCATCAGTGCCTCTGCTGGTGTTTGAAATACTGGTGGCATCAGTGGCAGCATCTTAGCACCACACAAGCCATCAGGTTACAACAGACAGGTGGATAATGGAGAGCTGTGGCAACTAGGTATAGTGTGATCATAAATATCACCCAGTGTTTCAATGGAAGCGGAGGCCACCTTGGTTGGGAAGACTTGATAAATGCATGGCTATTTGTGTAATGAGTAAAACCAGATTTCCTAAATCCCAAGTCCAAGCATAATACAAAAATAAAGATAAGCTAAATGATAAAAATAAATGCAAGAAAAACCAATAAAGTTTGGATGTTTACCATGATTTTAGCCTGAAATTTAGTAGTGTTTGGTCAAACAGAATCACACAGGCTCAGTAGCCTATACATCCTGAGCATCTGCTTATTCTGCTAGATGTATAATCCAGCCAATGTGGTGAGATAAGAGTCCCAGTTAGATCAACGTTTGGACCTCTGGCTCAGCAAACAGCACTGGAGTGTTTGATTAGTCAATGTCTTGGTTGTAAGGAAGGAGCCCTTGTGGCAGAAGGGGTTACATGTTAGGCTGCTAACCTCAAGGGCAGCAGTTCCAAACCACTAGTTGCTCCTCAGAAGAAAGATGAAGCTTTCTACTCTCATAGTTACAGTTTCTGAAATCCGCAGACGCTGTTCTAGCCTGCCCGAGAGAGTGGGAACTGGCTCCACGGCAGTGCGTCTGGCTTTGGGATTGGTTGTAAGAAATAGACTCCAACTCTGACTCTCTTAAGAAATAGATGATTTATTTGAAGGATGTCAGTAGTGCAGAGGCCTGCTAGGAACTTCAACACTGGGCAGGAATTGAGGGCCTCGCTGAATGTCAAACACCAGAAGTGGCCATGTCCAAATGCTGTCACTTTGGCTGTGTGAGTTTGCCCTTTGGAGTCTCTTTAAGGTACTCCTTGAAGACTCTGAGATTCCAGAAAGGGGTCCTATGGGCTAGCGGTCATCAGGCTATGCCCCTCCCCACAGCTCTACGGGAATGTGGGTCAAAGAAATGTCTGGTCCCTTCACTTCAGGGATGTGAGGCAGGCATCACTGAGGAGCACATTCCCACCCATGCTATACCTACATGGCTAGAAGGAAGGGAGCTAACCATTGTGGGAAGAAGGGTGGGGGGAGACGGATACCACCCCCAATACTTTTCACTTGCCAGATTCCTTGTGTTGGTCAATCATATACTCAGTTGACTTGGAGCGTCTGCTGCTCATGTATTTTCACCTTATGGAGACCCTTTAGGTTTTGAGGACAAGGATCTTGGCTTATACACTTTGTTCCCTTCCACCCCGTGTGGCTCTCGGTAAATGTCTGCAGTGGTCCGCTGATTGATGGCACTGCCACTTACTGGATTCTAAAGTGCGCTCCCCTCCTCCAGCACAATAAGACATGGCCCAGTGGTCCCTGGGTGCAGGAGTGTGTACTAGACACTCCGAGTGTGTTCAAGATGAGAGAGTCCCTTGGCCTCAAAAAGTCAGCAAGCCCATCACCCCATGATTGCTGGTGTAACTTCAGCACTGTGTACGGTGGGCCTAGGGTCTCTGGTGGAAAGGTTGGGAATACAATAAACTCACCCCCTCAATTGCTTTATTCAGTAATGCACAGACGACAGTGCATGAAATATTGATAAACAGAGAGCTCTTCCTCCTGCAGGGAAGAGGAGTCTCTGGATAATTGGTTTTTCTGCATGGCAACAGAGATCGCTTGGAAATATTGTTACTGTTTTCCTGTCCATATAGAATCCTGCCTATGAGTGGAGGGGTGGACCCAGTGATTTTTGTTTTCCAAATCCTCATTATCCTGCTGTAGCAAAGGCATGGCCATGAATGGAAGGGCATCATGGAACACTGGTGTTTCCACATAAATCAACATGTAGGGATGGGCATTTCCTGGGAGTTATATCCCAGGGTCATTTGGAACATCTTATAGAATTGGTAGCGGGTCAGTTTGTTTTTCACTTTTCTGTTAAATATAGAAAAGGTATGGCGGGGTGGGGGAGTCTGGGGAGTCGGTGTTGGAGGCCAAGGCTGCACTGTTTGGTGGATGCTGTTTAAATGAAATAACTGTTGACTTCCTTGAGCAGGCTATGTTACAGAAATAAAATATGAGGGGGGGGGGACCCCTGTAATTCCAAGGCCAGGTGCTCAAGCCATGGGCTGGCCACAGAGGCAAATTGTCCATGGTGATTTAATATGTCAGACGTGCACTGGAGCAGCTGCACTGGTACTCTTAATGGGGTTTTAAGTCGCGGTGACCTTTATAATTGGAGGCACACGGATAACATATGTTTATTAGAAGGGTGCGATGGTTGTCATGTTTCCCTCTCAGATCTAAATGGCAATGCAAACTCTCCTGTGGTTTTCTTTCCGTAGGAGTTGTGAGCTGAGGAGTTCAGCAGGTCAGAGAACACTGACTGACTACTATGTGCCAGCGGGGGGCTTCTCTCTCTTGTCTTCATGTATGTTTTACTTTCCGCCCTTTGTCATTGTTTTCCAAGCAACTACTTTGGTGCCAGAATAGGGTCAAGCTGTCTGGATGAGAGCTCAATCTCTCAGTCGCTTCCTACTACTTGAGTGGTCCTTTTCCTGATTCAACAAACATTTAGTGAGTTCCTCTTATGATCTAGGCTCAGACCCTTTATGCTGCTCAGCAACTCCCACACTTTCCTGTGATTGTTTCAAGAATGCTGCTCCCCATCTCAGTTCAGCACACATTTCTTGAGTGTCTGCTTTGTGTCAAGTCCCGTGCAAGTCAATGGCCATGGAGAGATGAGTAATGTTCACTCTTTGGCCTTGGTGAGCTCACTGTGGAAGAGAAAGGCAGGCAAAAGGAGGTGAATATATGATCATGTGACTTTTTAATGCTTGTGAAATTGAATGTGGATCATAGAAGGCTGTCTGCAGACAAGAATGAATTCAGAAGTGGATCTGTCCAGGAGGAGAGTGGGATCTTGGGGATGGTGGTACCTACCAGGTCTTGCTCGCTCTCTCAGAATGCCAATTCATGGTTGAGTTTCCATGGGATGTTCTCCCTGTTGATCCCCAAGGGTATTCTCCCTCTATGAATCCCCAGGACGCATGGTTCACATTGCTACTGTGGTGGGAATCTTGTAGAACTCTGGTTTTATGTTGTATAGTGGTGCAGGGGACAGTGGCTGATAGGGTGAGCTCTTTATTCACCTACCATGAAGATTTGGATCACCACTTGGTCTGTATGTAATCTCTACCATTGGGTGAGTTACGTTACCTCTCTGAACTTAAGTTTGCTTTTCTTTAAAGTGGTGATACCACTGGCAGCTGATTTAGCTAGCTATTTTGAGAATGAGACAATGTACTATAGGGAGCCTAGTCCAGTGTGTGGCATATGGTAAGTATCCTGTAGAGCAGCGGTTCTCAACCTGTGGGTCACGACCCCTCTGGGGGTCGAATGGCCCTTTCACAGGGGCTTCCCAATTCATAACAGCACCAAAGTTATAGTTATGAAGTATCAACTAAAAAAATTTTATGGAAAAAAAAAATTTATGGTTGGAGGTCACCACAACATGAGGAACTGTATTGAAGTGTCGCCGCTGTAGATGTTGACATAGTTATATGGCTACTTCTGCTTTCCCTATAACATTCTAAGCTCTTTGAGGCCAAACTGTCTTTTATTTATGGCTGTCTTTTTTTAAAGGATTGAGAATTGCAGGAAAGAGGAAAGTAACAGAGAGCTTGGATTAAGAATAATAGATTTGGACCTTGGCCTGACCAGTTCTTAACTGTATTCCTTAGGGCAAAGGCTCAGCCTTTCTAAGCCTCAGTAGGGTTGTGTTGTTGTTGTTGTTTTTCTGATTGATGAGATTGGAACAGTAGCTCTTACTTCCCAGACTTCTTTTGAGTTTTAAGTGAGATAACATGTATAAAAGTAACTGTATGTTCTTATGTAATGATACATGACACAGGGATGTTCTGTAACGATTTGCTGGTTAAGATGCCAATGCATGTTACCTGTGGTGTTCATTGGGCTAGGTAGGGTTCCTCCACTTTGCGCCAAATTTCACAGTTGACCTCCTCTCACTTACCTCCCTGTGAACCTTGCAACCCACGTAGTATGTGCTTGGGCAGATAGCCGTTCTGTGAGATATTTGACAGGCATTTAAGAACTGGAAAAATAGTAATAAAAGATAAACTAAATCTAGTAGAAGGAGTAATGGCATATTTCAAATATTCACATAGAAAAAATGAGTTATTTTGCATTTTCTTGGTTCCATTAACAAAATTTAATCTAGTGGCAAAAATTTATGGAGCAGTAAGCAATCTGTCTTGCCTGATGGTACTCAAATGTGCAAATGAATACTTCATATAACCTCCCTGCTTTTCAGAGTTTAACAACGTAAGAACATTTACATTTCAAACAAGGTGGTCTCCACTCCAGTCTGTCTTTTTATGGTCTATGTGAAATGCATGCGTTTGAAATATATTGTCTGCTGACAAGTTAAATTTTCAGAGAATCCACTTTAAACAGGAAGAAATACAATATATATTGATGAAGATAGTCACTTGTTTGGTAGATGGCTTTCTGGGTAAAGTGCAAACATGCCATTTGGAGCAGGGTGGAGGAGCAAGGACATTGAGGTTCGTGTGTTACCGTGGAGTGGCTGGGAGGTCTTGGAAACAATCCAAGTTTGGAAACAATCTTGATGCACTTGAGCCTCATCATTGAAAGCACAAACTTGGGAGACACTCAGATTGGGTGTGAATTCCTTTTACGTTTTGGAGCTCAACATTCCACATCTATTTTGGGGTAATGATACCTATATCATAGTGTTGCTTTGATGATTTAATGAGATAGTACACAGTTACACATAGACATGTACCCAACAATCATTGGCTGTTATAATTATTATTGTAGCTGCTTCTGCTGCTACTGCATTTCCTAGAAACACAATAATTAGCAATAGAATTCCTAGAGCCAGATGAAATGCTATGTCAGGTATTTATTTTTTAAAAACCAACCCTGAATGCAACAGCCTTTATGACAGGTCTTTGAGCCTTACAGGGGCATATTAGGTATCAGACTTACCTTAAACTCTCATTTATCTTTGATCTTAATTTTGTTGGTGATCGTGCCTGCCACTTTTGCACTAGAATGTAAGACTCATGCCATAATTTCGTTCATTCTAGCACCTTAACAAGTACTTAGCATATAAACCCAAACTAAATACACTGCCGAAGAGGCGTTTGTTGCATAGTGAACCTATTGGGCAGAGTAGAACTGCTTCTTGGGGGTTCTGAGACTGTGAACCTGTACAAGAACACACAGCCTCATCTTCTTTGGTGGAGCAGCTGGTGGGTTTGAACTGCTGACCTTGAGTTGATTCTGGCTCATAGCAACCCTACAGTACAGTGTAGAATTGTCCCTTTGGGATGTGGAGACTACAATGGAGCATCTGGTGGGTTTGAACGACCAACCTTGAGTTTAGCAGTTGATTGATTACCAGACAGTGCCACCAGGGCTCCCATATCTAAGAGAGAGCTTCTCAATCGTGGAACTATTGCGATTTTGGCCCAAATAATTCTTTATTGTGAGAGGCTGACCTGTGGATTGTAGGATGTTTACCATCACCCCTGACCTCTACCTTTTAGATGCTAGACATTGTCAACATGTTTCCTGGGTGACAAGGAGCAAAGCCACTGCTGGCTGAGAAGCTCTGATGTAAGAGCACGCTCTTCCTCAATGTTATTGCAGTTTTCATTATTAGGGAGGTTTCTCAGGACATGAAAGCAAAGGGGGTTATATATTGACTAGAGGCTTTTGTTTCCCCCTAGGGATGAAGGTGAAAAAAAAGAAAAGAAAATAACTTTCTCTCCAGCTTGAGCATAAATATATACAGCTGGTCCAAATGTTGTGCTGATGGTCTGGTCACACTGAAGTAATTCCATGTGTAATATATCCCCAAAGATGAGACTAGGAAATGGTAACCCTTAGATCTTGCCCAGAATATGACAGCTATTGGATCTTATTCTTACATCATGGAAATTGGGTAGCTGTGGCACCGAATGCTTGATGAGAAAGTTGGGCTTTTAAAATCTTACATGTAGGCAAATCCTAGAGATTTTCTAAATAAAAACAGTTTAGAAAAACAACATTTTCAGTGATGCCAGGATATTATAATCAACATGTTTAATATAAACGTGTTAATAATATTTTGTCAGCTCCAGTATGATGCTGCCTTCTCTAGGAGAAATAAAAAAAGACTCCTAAAACAGGATCTCACAATTTTTTAGACAAAAACTACTAGAAAAATAAATCAAAATGTAAATCATAATGAAATTCATAGGTGAAGACAATGATAATTTTACAGCATAACTAGTAATTGTCACTGGAGTGCAAAGAAATCGGAGTGTGAATTCAGGTTCCCAGGTTCATTCACTTGTTACAATTCTCCCTGGACTTCTGTCACTCTGTGCACAGCCACCTCCCTGCCCCACTTCATGTGTGGGACTCTCACTAGCCCCATCCTGTGATATACACTGCCTAAGGGGAGGGGTGAGAGCTTCCTGAGTGGGTTAGAGTCTCCTGATCATGCTGTTACCAGAATTCACATTCTTGCCTTACCAAGAGAAAGATTTACTTTTTTGGAAGACACAGGGCACCCCTGGAAAATCTTACTTAAAGACTCCTAGGAGGAAGAAAACCTCACCAGGCAGCATGGCTGGCCTCAGTAGGTCTTCCTTCCTGCATGCATACCCAAGGGTCCCAGGTGGCTTATGGTTCTGCATTGCTCAACAGTTCAGGACAGCGCTGTGCCAGAAAGACAGGGCTCTCTATCGCTGCGAAGACTTACAGTCTCAGAAACCCACAGACGGTAGTCTACCTTCGCCTGTAGGGCTGCGATGAGTCCACCATGACTCAGTGGCTGCGCTAGAGCGATAGAGAACGTGTACATTCAACATCTTTTTAGAGTTCCCACATGTACAAGAGCCTCAGAAACTTCCACTGGGGGGAAGCAAGGGGTTCTGGAAATTTAGTCCCAAGATGTTATCATGGACTCAGCAATACCCTGTCCACATCTCCCCCTTCACTCCCTTGCCTCTCAATGTTTGTCCAAATTAAAAGGAGCTTGGTTATGATTGCAATGAGCTTTATTTGGGGGCTCTTTTTCACGCTATGTACAGTATTTTCATCTCCGAGGAACAACTGTCTGTCGCCTCTGGTGTTGAGGATGCTCTACTCACCTCAATCATTCTGAGCCTTTAGAGCCGCTAAGTTCTCCCAGCTGTGGCTGCTTTTCAACTCACTGTTCGATATGTTCAATACTGTCAACTGTGGTTCTGAACCACGGGGCCCTGTTAAGTTCTTTAGAGACCAAGAACCTATATTGCATACGAGCTCTTTGGATACTGGCAGCAGAACACAACTAAAGCAGCCCAGGAAGGATAGCTAAAGCCCAGAGGCAATGAAAATCCGGGAAACCTCGGCTTGAAAATGGGAAAAGACGATTGGAGTGTTGGAGGACTAGCCAATAGCAACTTCATGTTGCTGCTACTGGGAATAATTTCCATTGTTCCCTTTGCTCTGAAATCCCTGACTCAAGAAGCAGAATTTCAGGATAATCAATGGCACAGAGGGAGCCAGGATGGAATGAGGAAGAGTTAGCTGCCACTCTCTTTTTGGAGCAGGAAGTGGGCATCAGGAACCCTGGTTCCACCAGTGGAGAGCAATGAGTCCCACTAAGGAAAACACAGTGTTAGTTAGGAGGGGGGATGGGGAGGTCCAGGTAATCATCTACTCTGAGTTCTCTGCACCACAAAGGTGCTTCTCCAGTTTTTGGGGTGTAGCCCTTTGACTAGCAGCGTTTCATCCAAAGGAATCTTTATCATTTCAGATTCTAGTCAGTTCCTGACGACCATGGATTAGGAGTGTTGGTCAAGACCGTTGTTAGCGCCACACAATGGCAAATCATCTAGAAGTCTTCAGTGCCCGACACGTCTTGATGGTCTTGATGTGCAACGGTACAGCCCCAGACCAGAGACAGAGACAGGCTTGGAGAGGGTCCTCATTGACTCCCTTGGCTAAAGTTTTCTCTGGTATTCAGCAACACTAACACTGGGATTCAGCACAGCTGGGATTCTGGGAGCCAAAGAAAAAAGCTGAGTAAAGCCTGCAGAGGAGGGGAGAACTCCTTCAGGGCAGAGGCTTGTTAAATTAATTACACAGATGTGAAAACTCAAAGAAGAATAATTAGACAGCCGTTAAAACAACAGCACCAACCAAAAGTTAGCATGCTGCTTGGCAAACAGTGAAGTACCAAGTCCTGGGAATTGCCTTTAAACTAAAGAAAATAACTGTCCTGGAGCATACATCAGCCAATTGCCTTGGGATTCTCCTCTAAGGTAAAGAAGTAGGGATGCGGAATGGTGCGCTTGTTTAGTTTGTAACGGAAGCTGTGCTGTTTGGAACTATAGGTGGGCAGACACTGTTGCCCCTGGGACCAGGTAGGCACTAATGTGTGCGCGAAGGAGAACAAAGGCAGAGATAATGTGGCAGAGCTGAGCTGGAAAGGAGAAAGGCAGATAAGGGTAAAGCAAAGGAGGGAACCATAGGGGAATGCAAGCCCAAGCGTGGGCCTGTCTTCCAGTTAAAAAAAGAACACTCCAAAGATTTCTATTGGATTTGTAAATTAAATTCTCCAATTTTTGATTGCTTACAGTGTATTCAATTCAAAAGCACTCTGTGGCTGACCACCTGGAGCAGGCTCTTAGTGACTTCTGCATCGACCTGCATTTGAATTCCTTTTCTGACCTTTCTATCTCCAAATGCTTAAACAAGTTCATGTCCTATCCTAGCTTGACTATAAAACAAGGGTATCGGTAACAATTACCTCATGGGGCTGCAGTAAGGATTCCCTGAGGTCCTGGGCACCCTCTGCCTGGCAAGTCTCATGGTCATGTAAGTGCCACTAGCTCAGAGATGGGACCTCTCTTATTCAGCACATGTAGTTAGCACTCAAAATGGTATCTGGCACATAGTAGGTGCTCAGTGAAGGTCTATGGTTAATGAATGAATGAATTATTGGAAACACACCTTCAGAAAGTACTCCGTTCTATCGATTGTCCCTTTGGCATTAAAAAAAGGAGGCTTGCTGTAGAGATGTGTTCCCAGGAGGAAAGATCCCCCAGGAGGTGAGTATGCAGGCTGTTGATGACCAAAAGGATGGCTTGAGATGGAACTGACATTCCTGGAAGCAGATGATAACTGAGGTCAATTGCACATACCAGACCATGTCCGACATGTCCCTTTGGGGGGTCCTGTCACAGGCCCGCTTTAGATCTGGGGGTGCTGGTGGCCGAGGAGCCATGGGGGTGCTTTTCTCTTTCTTGAGAATTTCTGCTCCATCCAAAATGGGCTGCAGCTTGATCCTACTGTATCCATTGAGAGCACCCCTCGAACAAAAGTTGTCAACATGGGCGTTCCATACCAGTGCAAAGTTAAGAGCCCCGTGTCACCAGTCTGTTCATTAGTCTGGCCTTTGACTTGGCGTTCAGAGAGGGAAGCTTGTTGGCAGGCAGAGGCATGGCCCAGTGAGCTTGCCTTTGTGATGGGGACTGTGCATTGGCAACAATGGCCTGTTACCCTCGTTGATTGGACAGGGTTCACAAAGAGACCAGACGGAGGTTTTGTTTGTCAGAGGAAAGAACACACCAGGGAGATTTGTTGCCCATTTGAGAAATGATTGGGCATGAAATAGATACTGTTTGGATTACACAAAAACCTATCCTCTCATTAGTTGTTTTTGTTTTTTCCCCCCCCAGGATTACAAAAGGCCTGATGGTGAGCTTAGCCCCAGCCAGTCTGATCTATTGCCAAAAATCTCTGTCACACATTTGCATAGGGAAGTAATATTGGAGAAAAAGGGTCTTTTCACCCTGTTCCTTTCATCTGTGAGTGCCAGGTCTCTGTTTCTAGCTTGACCTCCCTGAGTGGAGGATGTAAACCATCCCTCCCCTCCATCACCCCCATTTACCCTTCCCCGGGTTGGCTGCCATGGCTGGGATAGATGGCTGAATGGAGTGATCCGATTTCTGTTGCAGGTGTTGTGAGGACGGCGCCAGCTTCACAGGGAGGGAGATTAATGGGGGAAGTTGCAGTGGAAGGCAGGGCAGGGAAGCCAGAGAGGTAGCTCCCAAGAGTGGAAGAGGAGATTAGAGGAAAGATGATTTCAGGGCTCTGCTTCACCTTGAATACACGCACTTGAAGGAGAAAAACGGTCCAGTATGGAGTGGTGCCACTGTTAGGAATATTTAAGGGGAATTGTGCAGGAAGGAGCTGAAACTAATATCGAGGACTTACAATGACCAATGTTAAGGCCTTGACACATTGTTTCATTGAATCCTCTCACCTCCCATGTAAGGGAGCTTACAGCAGAGAGAGACTCTACCACTATACAACTTGCCCAAGGCCACTTAAACTCATGATGCTGAGCTCAGTGAGTCCTCCTGGAGAACAATGTGCATTTCCCTTTTACTTTCATACATCTCACACCTTCGCGGGTTGCTGACATGGGGAAAGACGGCATCCAGGATGCCGGATATCTGGGCTTGCTGAAGGCAGTTCACTTTTGGTTTTGGCAACCTGAGCAATGACCAGTCAGGAATTCCATTTTGAAAGAGAGCACAGGACCTGCTGAGACCTAGCCATCA
This sequence comes from Echinops telfairi, assembly GCF_000313985.2. NCBI lineage: Eukaryota > Metazoa > Chordata > Mammalia > Afrosoricida > Tenrecidae > Echinops > Echinops telfairi. Next base: position 2,464,944 of record NW_022111373.1, read on the forward strand.
TTGTGAGGTGGGTTCAGGTCTGGAGTAGCACATTCTGGGATCTTAATATATTATTGATCACATCTGAGGAGTGAAGACGCATTGCTGTAAGGATACAAACCTGACAACTGGGTGGTATTCTAAAGAGGAGTCCTGGGCCCACACTGGCTCTGAGTCCTTGGATCAGTCATGAGATCTGTCATGACATGTTTGTTTCTCTCACACCTGAGGACCATTTCCTTCGCTGAGGCCTTTGTAACACTGCTCCCTCAGGCTGAGATGTTCCACTTTGGAGTTCCACCGAGATCTCTCCTTGACAGATGACAGTGTAAATGTCCCCTCATCAGAGAACTCTTCTCTGACCACATAAGAGAAAGTGACTCTCAGGAGTTTTTTATTGCTTCAGGCATTGAAAACCAATGGATGGGATACCAACCATCACTGAGTTGTTCACATTAAACTGGTTAATTTTATATGATCTGAATTTCATATCAATTTTTAAAGCTGCTGTTTATCTCATAATTAGATAATATTTTCTTCTCTCTCTCTCCATTTCTTCTTTTCTTTCTTCTACCCACCTCCTTTCATCCCCCCCTTCTTCATCATCCTTCCACTAGAACGCAAATTCTTTAAGAGCAAAAATCTTATCTGTGGTATCTTGTCCATTTTTCAATGTCCAGTGTTGATCATAGTACTGAGCACATAAAATTGATTTCATAAATGTTTGCTGAATGAATAAATGAAAGCCTACCCCTGGTTGATCTGGAGATGGCCCATAGATTCAGCTCTGAATCTCAGTGACTTCTAAACCCTATGTGCCAAGACCTATCCAGAGGTGCTCCTTGTGCAGACAGCTGGTTCAGTGTCCACTGAGCATGCCCTTTGGGGAGTTTGGGATTCAGACGTGATGAGCATGACCTGGTTGCTGGCTTCAGAGAGCCCAGTAGAATAAGTCCAAGGGCTTGGGGTCATTCATGTTGTAATTGCTATCAAGCCCCCATCATCTTCAAGACCCTGTTTTAGGCTTGGACACTTAAGTTTCATAATCTTTGGTAAGTTCTAAGTTTGCCCCTTCATCTGTCCTATGGTAGGGAAACAGATTGCACAAGGTGGCTTTGAGAATAAAATAGTACTTTTGTTGGAAAGTGCAAGTCTAGGCTCTAGAGGGAAAATACCAAATATTTAAGGGTTCTCGAGTTGCTCAGTGCCATTGAAGACAGATCAATGTTGGAGTCTGAGGACTAAACTGTAGAACGTAAGTTTGAGGCCAGACTGTGGAAGACAAAGGTGTGAGACTTTTAAAAACAAATTAACCTTCATAGCTAACAGAATAGTAAGCACAACTATCAGAACATTAGTTCTCCTCTTTTGATGGAAAGAACTTTGCAGCCATAATAGCACTCGAAATGATCCTACCTCTGCTCTGTTTTTTGCCTTTTGGATGCTCAGTATTTATTACTAAAGACTGAACAGTAAAGGTTTTATACCTTGTGTTTGGTTCCATGTTTGTCTTAGGAAATTCCATAGATACTTTTCCATGATGTATTGCTACATCTGTTTTCCATAAATCAACTAATACTTAATTTATGGTCTAGATGGGCGTCATATTGCTTATTTTAGACTGGGGAGATAACTGGCAATATAATAGCACATTGACACAGGCTGGTTACTGCCAAAACTAGGACTGTAAATTGCTTAGCTTACTTAGTTGTACATGGCAACTATTTTAGCAATGATTGAACATCATGGGGCCTAAGAAAGTAGCAGCAAGAAAACACAGACTTAAATGATACAGCACTTAGAAAACCCTGCAGTGGGCGTCATAGCCATTCTTCTCTCAGCGTGGGTCGGTTTCTAAGAGTGTAGAAGATACCCCAAGAACCCCCAACTCCAATTAGCACTAACTTTGTCATGATCGCTTCGATGTTATCAAGTGAGGGGTGGAATTTAATAACCTTGGGAACCATTCCAGCAGAAATGAATCTGCTCTAGTTGGAGAAAGAAGGAACTTAGAAATGAATAGTCTCCGATTACCCATTTATAAACCCAGAGCCCAGTGCTTCTGAAAAGATAAAACAAAAAACAGTGGGAAGAATGAAAGTAATAACAACTTTAATTTTCATATTCACACTTGGGGACTCACAAATGTTTAGCAAGCCATGTATACACACGTTTCATCCAATGCTTGGCACATAGAAGGTTCTCAGAAAAGCTCAGTTCTTTGGGAAACCCTAAGACTTTTGTCCAATAGGACTGAGATCCCTGGGAGCCTGTGGCATAGGAAGCCTGTCCCAGGAGATCTGGAATACAGTTTTTATTAACTAACTAACTGGAGCTACTTCCTAGTCCCATGAGTGAACAATTTGCTTATGGAAGTTCTTTGAATGTAGGTTTACTACTATTGATTTTCTATCTTAGATATCAGTACCCTGGAGAGTGCTCTGCTGCCTTCTAGGACTCTGTATATTAGGTAAACATTTTTAACATTTCTCAAAACTTTTCTACTAAAGAGCCCACGAGGGCAAGTAATGAGAAAGACCTACTCTGAGGTTCAAAGGGGCAGGATCCACACTAAGTGCGTCCATCCTTGAAGTACCTTTTATTCAATTTCATATCAATGTGGTATTCTACTCCATAGTTTACTTATAATTGCCTTCATATAAAGCATTGAGTCACCTATCACCTAGTAATAAAATGGATGCTGCAAGAAGAGTTATGGGAAATTTTCTCCCTAACCCACCAGCCCCAGTCTGAAATTCAAGGGTTTGATTCTTCAGAACCAAAACAAATTCACTGCCATTAACTTGAGTCTGACTCATGGTGACCTTGTAGGACAGAGTAGACCTGCTCCTTTAGTTTCTGAGGCTGTAAATCCTTAATGGGAACAGACAGCCTCAACTTTCTCCTGAAGAGCAGCTGGTGAATTCTGACTTCTGACCTGGTGGTTAGCAGCTTTGCCTGGTGCAGAATGGAGCAGGAAGACTGGCCCAGACCGGGAAGTCTTGATACATTTGATGTGGAGCTGCTGCTGTCTCCTTTTTGTGCTGGTGTGTGGACTTGCTCATGAGAACTCAGCACCTTGGAGCCTGCATGAGGGAGGTGGCAGCCTCCTCGGAGTGTCTCAGGGGCCATCTGGGCATCTGTGTCTCAATGTGGCTTCAGCTAACACCTGCATCTGCCAAACTCGATTGGACAGGGCAGCGAGTGGCCAGATGGAAACCACCGACAGAGGATGGGAGAGCAGACCTCCCTTGCTGAACTCTGTTGGGCCATTTGTGTTCCAGATTCACTGTGAGACCAAGCCCTTGGCTTTCTAGGCCAACTGTGGTTCCTCTTCTTTCTCGCTAGGTTTCTCCTTAACAAGACTTTTACCACTGATACTGGAATTTAGGCTTCATGGTATTTTAGCACTCGCTACTAGAGGCTTTGCAGAGATAAGGATTTTTTATCTAGTTCCTGCCCCAACCCCCCACCCCAAAAAAGTAGCTCCCTGCAGCTTTGTGTACAAGACTTTCTGGTGCACCTGTGGTACACAGAATAGCTGGACTTTGTAATCTTCGGGAGGCCAGGTAAAATGTCACCTTACTGGAAATGTAGAAGAGCAAAAATGTCCTGTGTGGTTCAAAAGGTTAAGTGCTGGACTACTAGCTAGTGGTTTAAGTTTTCCCAGAGGTACCATGGAAGTAAGGCCTGGCCATCTGCTTCTGAAGGCTCAAAGCCTTGAATACCACATGGAGCAATTCTGCTCTGTACCCGTGGGACTTTTGTAAGTTGGAACAACAACAACCAACTACTAGAAAAGAATAAATTCTTTTTTGCTGTTATATAGATCTAGGAAATCAACAAAATTTCCTGGATGGAATGGACCCTGAACTTGATATTCAAAATATATTTTATTGCACGCTCTCTCTCTTTCTCTTTCTCTCTCTGTGTGTAGAACTGAGTAAACTTTTTCATCTGGAAAGTTTTAGGTTTTATAGAAAATTTAATTGCATTAAGTGAAGCACAGGTACAAAAGATGGACTTTATGAACCACAGCAATTTTTTACACCTACCTTTCCCCCCCTTGGACATATTAGATTTTTATTGTGCTTTTTGTGCCCTCCTATATGCCTAGGTTAGAATGAGTGCTTCTGCATTTTAACCAGTTCACTCTCATTTGTTCATAAATGCCTTATGAATAATTTGTCAATTATAATGGAATAGAACCCAAGTATATTTACTATTGTAATATTTTAATACATTCTGATCATTTTAATGGATGAGAAGGTTAAACCTTCTTTGTGTGTAGTGTGTTTCCCTCTACTTAATCTCAGGTTCTGAACACTTGCTTGGTTACTAGCATAAAGATTGCTGGTTTGAATCCACTCAGAGATACCTCCCAAGAAACCTCTGGTGATCTATTTCCAGCAGATTCCAGCCATTGAGCACTCTAGACAGTGCCGTTCGACTGACATCCATGGGGTCTTCTCAACATGAGTTGGAATCAATTCCACCGTTTGATTTTATTTTTGGATATTCTTGGTAACCAGGCTCATGTCACCACCAGGGGTGTGTGCATCCCTCCCTCCCTCCCTGTGAGTGGGGACCAACTACATGCCACTGAAGGGAGCAGCAGACTCCCCTGGTTCCTGCTGTTTCTCATGTCCGAGGAGAATGAGGTCCATTCCTTGGGGATCCGCATTGGCTTTAAAATAGAATTTTAAATTCGTGTCATTGAAAAAGCAGCACAGGTGTGGTTGAAGATCCAACCATCCAGCATTGACTCCTAGTGGATCCTAATGCTGTCTGCACCCTCTGGCATGGTGGGGTAGATGCTTGCCAGGACCTTATGGGTAATATGCTTCTGCTGGAAGGGGGACAGAGGGCTTCAGCCTTGTGCCAAACAGCTTTACTTCTGGGAGCAACTCTTCGCATCAGTGGTTCTAAGCCTTACCTTGAGCAGGACACTCCCCTCCCCTGAGTCTCCGACCTGCCAAGTGCATGACCACAGGCAAGTTCTAAACATTTCTGTGACAGCTTTCTCACCAGGAAGCGGCAAATAATGTCTATTATTTACTATTGTGGATGCTCACAGATGTTATTGTCTTTATGATTAGATCAGTCATTCCCTTCAATTTCTCTCCCTACTTTTAAGTGGAATTTTTTTGCCCCAAACACTGGCTAAGTGTCCTTTTTTTTTTTCATGACTCTGGGGCAGCTAAGGAGCGGGTATGATAGCTTTGAGAAGGGAGGGGTCCCTGGCCAGGTTAATAAACTGTGTGACCTGTGGGTTTATGGAGTTTATTTCTACTGCTGCCAGAGTCAAACTAGAAAACAAACCAACAACACAAAGCAATCTCATTGTCATCCATCTGCTTTCGACTCATAGTGACCCTGTCGGGCAGAGTTGGACTCTCCTGCGGTGTCCAAGACTGCAGCTTCAGGAGGATAGGAAGCCTTACCCCTCTTCTGTGGGGCAGCTGAAAGATGAGAACAACAGACTCTGAGGTTAGCAGCCCGACTCATAACCGCCTGCTGCCACCGGGGCTCAGCTGCACACTAAACCTCTCCTAATGCTTTCTTTTATAATGGTCCAGAAGGGTAAATTAGCCTCATTCAGTGTATTAGTGGCTACTGAAAAGTCTTTAAAAAAAAACAACTCATGTAACATTCTGTACATCAGTTGTATCCAGCATATTTGTACATATGCTGCCATCACCATTTCCAAAACATTTTTGACTTGAACCCTTGGTAGCAGCTCCTCGTTTTCTCCCCTCCCTCCTCTACCCTCCCATACTAGTGAATCCTTGATCGATTATATATTGTTATTATTATTTTGTATCTTACACTTTCTACTGTCTCCTTTCACCCATATTTCTGTTATTCATCCCCTTAAGGGGGTTGGGGGTGGCGGCTATATATCCAACCTTGTGATGGGTTCTCCCATTCTTCCCCTTCCCCATCCCCAACCATCCCCTTACCCTCTTGGTATCACTACTCCGACTACTGTTCCTGAGGGGTTTATCTGTCCGGAATTACATGTGTCCAGAGCTCTTATCTGTACTAATGTGTGTTTTCTGGTATAGCCAGATTTGTAAGGTAGATCTGGGTCATGGTAGTGGGAGACAGGAAGCATTCAGGAACTAGAGGAATGATGTGTGATTTGTGGGTACTATACTACACCTTGGTTGAATCATCCCTTCCTTATAACCCTTTGGTGGGGCGATATATAACTGTCTACAGAAGGGCATTGGGTCTCTACTCCAAGACCCTCATTTGCAGCAACATAATTGTTTGTTTTGGATCTTTTCATACCTGATACCTGATCCTATGGACACCTCATGATCATACAGGCTGGTGTGGTTCTTTCATGTGGGCTTATTTGCTTCCCTGCTAGATGGACCCACTTGTTTGACTTCAAGCCTTTAAGATCCCAGACGCCATACCTTTTGATAGCTGGGCACAATCTGCTCATTTCATCACATTTGTTTATGCACCCATTTTGTCTTCAGTGATCATGTCCAGAAGGTCAGCATCAAAGAGTGCCAGGTTATTAGAACAAAGTGTTCTTGTATTTAAGGAGACCCAAAGTCCATGTGCTATCTTAATACTTAACATATAAATATATGTACATTGGCCTTTATCCCTTTTATTATAAAGTAATATATTTACATTTATGCATGCCTATAGCTATACCTTTATAAATAGCTTTTGCATCCTATTTATTTCCTCTATTTCCTCTCACCTTCCTGCTATCCCACTATCATGCTCACCCACCATTTGGCTTTTAGTAATTCCTCTTGAATACATTGCACTTGATCAACGCCCCCTAGGCATTATATGCCCTTCTCACCAGCACTTTTAGATCTCTTGTTGTTCCCTTATCTCTGAGTTTGTTGGCTCCCCATGACCCCTCCCAATGCCCTTCTTTCCCATGTCTCCCCATAACTGCTGGTCCTGTTGTTTTCTCCTTGGGATTGTTCATCCTGCTTATCTTACATAGATAGACATAGGGTGAAATAAAAAGAAAAACAAACAAACAAAGAAACAAAAAAACAAATAAAACAATACAAGGAAAAACAAAAACAGTAGTTCCAGGTCTGTCTGCTGACCCTGATATATGTTTTCCAATCAAGTCTGATGAGGTGGCATGCCCTGTCCCCCAAGTCAGAAGTCTATTTTCAGGATTCCTCGGAGACTTGGTTACTTTGCTCCCCTGGCTGTCCTATTGTACTCCCTTTGCATTTCACCTCGCTGTGTGTGGATCAGACCAGACATGCTTTCCACACAATGTTTCCTGTGCTGTCCCCTGTAGCACTATGGGTCAGTGAAGGAATACCGTGTCTCCTGGTAGGGCTGTTCCTATGGTCCTCTCTGTGCATTGGCTGCTCCAAGCAGGAATGTTGTCCCTGGGGCTTGGTGGACCATGATGAGGTCCTCTTTCTCTCTGTCTCTCCCCATCTTAGTTCTCTCCCATGTGGTCTGGAGAGACTGGCCTCTCTCCCCAGGCTATATCTTCAGTGCTGTCCTCTGTATTGCCTTCTTCTGGGGAAGAGGTTAACATAGCTCGGCTTGTGCCCAGTCCAGTGTGCTCTCTGTTAGCTCCATGCCAGTATATTGCCCAAAATGCTTTGTGTTCTGGGTTGGGGTCTTGTCCCTCTCTTCTTTTCCTGTGGAGACATAAACAATACCCTCCCCGTGGGCATATTAGTGCCCTGTTCCCCATCAACTACATGGTTTTTGTATTTTTTTAGGCCCTGAGCCAAAGCCCAGAGCTCTTCCTAGCCATTGCCATTTGTCCCAGCCATGAGTGGGGCATGTGTAACTCCTGTATCTCAGAGGCAAGTGCCAGAATCACAGAACTGAACACCTGCTCTGGCCCCAGGCAGTGGTCGCAACTTGTCATTTTCTCCCAGCTGCAGATAAGCATTTGTGGTCAGATTCTCCTGGAAGCAGAAGGAGAATTTTCAATTGGGGGGTGGCATTTCTTGATGTCAGGCATAAGGAGTCTGCAGTAGTTAAACTCAAATAAAAAGTCCCTGTCTTATGACAGGCACAGCCCCCAGGAAGCTGAGGACAGTCTAGAGAAAGTGAGGGGCTGCAGTATGGGTAGGGTGAAAGCTGAGGCTGCTGCTGCTGTTGCTGTCAGGGACCATCAACTTGGTTCCGACCCACAGCGACCCTTTGCACAACAGAAGGAAACACAGCCCAGTCCTGCGCATCTTCACAAGTGTTCCTATGCCTGCGCCAATTGTTGCAGACACTGCGTCAGCCCATCGCATCGCAGGGCTTCCTCTCTTCACTGCCCTTCTGCTCTACTGACCATGATGTCCTTCTCCAGGGACTGGTCTCTCCTCACAACATTTCCAAAGTACAGGAAATGAAGTCTTGCCATCCATGTCTCTAAGGAGCATTCTGGCTGTACTTCTTCCAAAGCAGACTTGTTTGTTCTTTTGGCAGCCCATGGTACTTTCAATATTCCTTCCCAGCACCATAATTAAAATGAATAGATTCTTCTTTGACCTTCTTTGTTCAATTTCCAAGTTTCACATATATGTGAGGCAATGTGGAAGGAGGGTTTCCGTCTTAGGGGAAGGAGAAAGAGCCCCTCCTTTGGAAGACGGCCCTGAGTCTGAGCTCAGACTGGCTTTGCCATCTATTTGCTGTGCGATGTGGGGCAGCTGATTTGCATGTTCAAACTTGCTTCCTTGTTTTCAACTATCATAGACCAGACAGGCTAGTCCATATCGATCTGCTTCTCCTTTTTCAGGTCTGTTTGATATTTCATAAATAGCAGTCCTATAATTTAATATATGTCTATAGGTGGACATTCAACTTGATTATAATTTCCCTTTATTATAGGCCATTAAGATGAACCCTTCTCCTGACTATATTAGCTTTGTATATTATGGGGCATGTCTTTCCCCTTTGTTTCTTGTTATTATAAAAAATTGACATATTCCAGAAAGTGGAGCGAACAGTATGATAAATTCTCACATGCTTACCCACTTATAAGGAACAATTGTTATAATTGAAGGAACTTCTTCCCCCCACAAAAGGCTCTTATCCTTTTACCCTAAAACAAAGGCTATTATCAATATACCCAAACAAACAAAACTAGGGACTGCTTAGTCCATTCTGACTCATGTCAACCTCATCTGTCAGAGTAGAACAATGCTCCAGAGGGCTGACTCGTTATTGGGAGTGGATCACCAGGGCTTTCTTCTGAGGTACCTCGCTATGAACTAAAACCTCCACATCCCTGTTTACAGCTGAGTGTGTTAACTGTTTTATATCACCCAAACATCTCCCCGTACCACACACATACACTAATAATGAAATAGGATGTTTATTGTTCCAATACAGAAAGGTATCCCTCAAGCCCTTGGTTTGAAGAGAAAAGAAAAGAAAAGCTCTCTTCTGAAGAGGGGTATCTTTGACTAGATACACCTTTTGATCCTCAGCCTCGGTGTCCTTGTCTGCCCCTTCACCTTCCCAACCCCTGCTTCTTGGGCACACCTGTCCAGTCTTCTTTCTGTATCACTCAACGGTCCACCTGTGGCCAGCAGGCCCCTTTGTTTGCCCTCGTCAAATGCAGTCAACTCTTTGGGTTTGAAGCTGAGAATGGTGAGGGAGGGCTGCCATTCATTCTTCTTGGGTTCCAGCAAAATCCTCCAGGCAGACTCCTCTCTCTCTCTCTCTCTCTCTTTTTTTGTTCTTCAAGGCTAGTAAACAAGCCCCTCTGGAGAAGGGAGGGAAGCAGTATGCGCACATGGGTTACCATGGGGACAGACACGCTGCAATAAGTGTTTGGGATCGTACCATGATGAAGTTCTAGCGGCTTGGAGTACTTTCTTTGTCAATCATCCAGTAAGCCACCCTAATGAGTGGCTGGAAGTGGTTTTGCTCTTCAGAGAACACGCGGATGAGTGAGCATGACTCAGACAGAGAGCAACCTCCAAAGTGGCCGGGGGGTAACGAGCAGTCATCAATTTGTAGACCTTTGCAAATTGAATGGCTTTTTGTCCACAAGTTCATGCCGCTGTGCTGGACAAAGCCTTTGGCTTATTGGTCTCAGCAGGTAGGTGTGTTGCCTCCCAGAATCCTGAGTGGCTTAATGTTCCCTGGGACAGGGGGCGAGGAAAGGAGGTTCTTCAGGGAGGAAAAGGAGAGAGTCTAAGGGCTCTGAGGTGGACCACTGGGACCCCACGCCTCACTTTCCCTCTCACTTAAGAATGAACATTGGCAGCGTGTCTGCCCTTCTCCAAGTCCTGCCTATAGGTTCTCTCTTGAACTTTAGGGTTGGCAGGGGCCAAGGCCACAGGGTGGATAGCATGGGACTTGGAGGCCATGGCCCCGTTGTCCTCCGTGCTTCCGTGACTATGCCTTGCTTCCCTCTCCCGCTGATCCCACGCCGTCTCTGCTCCAGCTGCTGCCCGCACAACGAAACACCTCAGTGCCCCAAACATGCTAGTATTTCTCTGGCCCCAGCAGCTCTTCTTGTTAGGCAGGAGCACTTTTCCTCACTTCATAACCTAGCTTAAAGCAACATTTCCCATAAGGATCAGTCTCTTTCCGGTTTTGACCCCCTAAGAGATGGGATTAGGTACCTTGACTGTCTCCCATAGCGCACAGAACTTCCACCTCCTCTAAGCTGGCTTTTCTCTTGAGCATGAGCTCCTAGAAGCATGAGAAAGGCCTTGTTTAGGGGAGAGGCACCCGATCCAGGACAGCTGCTCTATAGGATTAACTAAATAAAGACAAGCATGTGTCCCAATGACTCTCAGGACCCTGCACATTGACTCACAGGATAGAACCTTCTTCTCATCCTTTTGCCCCCACGGTGGGCTCAAGCTCTGCTGATACAAGTGTGATGACCCCTTTGCCTATTAGCTTATAGGATGTGCCCAAGAACAGCAAAAAGGCTTGATTTAGGATTTTAAATCAATGTAGCTAATTTAAAAAATGACTTGTTGAGCTGGAAAACAAGTTCAGAAACAATTAAGAGAATTAAACTACCACTACCTTAATTGAGACCAAACAGTGAGCTGAAAAAAAATTAAATTAAAAAACAAAACTTACAGCATGCTAATGAACTTACTTTTGAACTCAAGGCATTTATGCCCAACAAATCTCTCTTTAAAATAATTCATTCATGTTTTTCCCCCTGATAATTGTTTTCTGGTAAAAAAACAAAACAAAACAAATAATTGGGTAGATGACTGTGTTAGTCTGGGTACTTAGGAGAAACAAATCCACAGCAACTCATGTATAAGAGAGAGTTTTATGTAAAGAACATGTTCATCATGAAAACATCCCAACTCAATGCTGCCCAAGCCCACAAGTCCAACATTAACCCATTAACCCAACACCAGTCCACAAAGTCCTCCACCTCACAAAACAGAGGCAATGATGCCGACTGCAGGAGGAAAGCTGAGGCCGTGAACGTGTAAGCATCTCAGCACTAGCAGGGGTCTCCACACGGCTGCTCCAGCACCTAGGGCTGCATTGGGATAGATCCATGTGGCTTCTCCTTGGGGATGTCTTGCAGGAAGTCAATCTTGCAAGCTGAAGCAGGGAACTGCTAAGGCAGCTGCACCCTGGTGTGACCATCACAAAGCAAGAGACCAGAGAACTAGAAAGGTGAGGCTCACCACCCATTTATCCCTCCGCCTTTCAATTAGCCCCACATGTGATTATCGGCCAGGTTGGCACAATTAACTAACTCAATGACCAATGCCAGTTGCTGCTTAACTGATTTCTACATATTAACAGGAAAGACAAAATGAAAATTTTATGCATGTCTTTCAGGACATTATCCTGCTCACACACAGATAAGTCTTCCAGGCATTGTGTTAGAAAAGTTAGTGCCATCTCCTATGTGCCATGTCCTAGGACTTCCTGTATCTTTATCCTTCAAGCCCCAAAGAAACTTACTGCCAGTGAGTCATTTCTGACTTATAGGGACCCTATAGTACAGAGTTGCTGAGACGGTAAGTCTTTATGGGAGTGGGAAGCCTCATCTTTCTCTTGTGGGACCACTGGTGGTTTCAAACTGCTGACCTTGCTGGTAGCAGCCCAAAAAGTAACCATTAAGCTACCATGGCACCATCCTATCACTAAATGTACAATAATCATCTACTTTGTGCTTAGCCCTGTGCAAACTGTAGTTGATATATAAACTGGGTCAAAGATATGGTCACTGTTGTAGAAGGGCTTATATACTCTGAAGAGCCAAGTGAGACTGTCTTGCTGTTGTGAGTTGCTGTTACACCAATTCATGGGAGCCCTTTGCACAAGCGAATGCCGTACTTCTCAGTTCCAGGTCACCGTCTGGATAGGTGATGAAACAGAGCATTGTGATCTTCAGATCTCTTGTTGGTTAGGTTTTGGGAGCTAGATTCTCAGGCCATTCTTATTTGGTTATCTTAGTCTGGAAATGCTGCCGAAATCTGTTTAACATCATAGTAGCATACCTGCCTCCACTGACACATGGTGGCCGCATGTGAGATGAATTGGCTGAGAACTGAATCACCAATCAAATTTTAAGTGCTCCCCAACCTTCAATGCATGGGAGAACTGCATGGGGTGCTTGTTAAAATGACAGTGTTAGAGATGCAGAGAGCGAAAAGTAGATCCATCATTGTTACCAGGGATTGGAGGAAGGAGGGATGAATAGCTATTGCCTAAGTAGCACAAACTTTCTGTTTGGGGTGATGAAGAAGTTTTAGTAATAGATACTGGTGATGACTGTGCAACACTGTAAATGTAATTCATTAAACTGAATCATATGCTTAAAGTGGTTAGTGACACCGTGTGTATGGCATATATTTTATCCACAAAGTTTTTATGTTGATGTCTGGACCTCCGACCCATGTTATCATAATCACTGAGAATCAGTTGGGGCGCAGCGATCTACATTTGAATAAACAGCTCAGATGATGCAGGTGGAAATTATATCACTGGACACCAGAAGACAGTGAGAGCTTCATATCACTCATTCTGAGCAAGTCTTTCCTCTCATACAGTCATTGCTGGGCATACAAATTTAAACGATGCTGAGACCTCTTAGTCTACAGGGTTCATTAGAAACCCGAGGGGCAGGCTGCAGTGTACTGCACTTGCACATGGGGTTCTCTGTCCGAGGACCCGGGGGCAATGCTCTGGAGGCTACCCTCTTCTCCCCACTTCCATCGTCTTCATGTGGTCAGCTGTCAAGAGGGCCTGGCTGTGTCCGCGGAAACTGTGCAGGCCCTTTCGAAGATGGTTGACGCCCATCTCAAACACCTTGCCAGGCAGCCCACAGGCACACTGAGCTACAGTGGGATCTGAGGGTCCAGAGGGCCGGATGAAGAGTGGATGCAGTGGCTTGGGGGTGGGGAGTCCATAAAGGTGAGACTCCATCAGGACTGGTGGATGTCATTACCAGCTAGGAAAAAGATGGTAATGATGAATGTCCGAAAAAGGTCGAAACATTGTGGAGGTTGTGCATTGGGGCAATGACTCCCTGCTACAACTGCCTTTAGAAATGGCAAGCCCTGTGACTTGGTGACCTACTTCTAAAGGTCAGCCGGTAGAAACCCTATAGAGCACAAGTGTGATTGGCAACAATCATGGGGATGGCACTGGACTGGACAGCCTCTCTTCTAGTTGTGCACGGCATCACCATAATTCAGAGGCCAACTTGACAGCAGCAATTAAGCTGTGTGGGCTTCGCTGGGCACAGAGTCAGCAGGAAGCAGCTAAAGCACGGAGCTACTTACTAGCCTCCTTGTATCCTCTGGGGGCTATGGCAAGTTCAGGTTCAGGACCAGAAAAGCCTGGGCTTGTGCCCTGGCTGTGCTAAGAGAAGGCCTGGGAGCACAGTTTCCAGAAATCATTAGCACCAGGACAAGGAAGCTACTTACTCTGGTCAGGGGGATTGCTAGTACTCGGCGCTCTCTCCCCACCGTCTCCCCTGCCTTTTAATAAGGCGCCTCTCAATTGTGCCTTATTATTCCGCTCTCTCAGCGCCCTCTTTCAGGACCCATTCAGCAGCATCACAGTGAGTCTTGGGGCTGTTCCAGAAAGCATATTCGGTAGGCCAGCCTTGAACTGGAAATGACACACTCCTTTTACCACTCTCATCACCTTTCAATTCCAATGTTGCTGTTTTCAAAAACAAAATGTGTTCTGCTGATTACATAAATGTTGACAGCTTGATTTGTTACTGTTTTGTTGTTCTGTGAAGTTCATTTACGCTAAGTAACTCACCTACATGTTCGAAGTATGCAGATGTTGATAATTAATTTTTAACAGAAATGATTTCTCTATGCAAATTATTAAGGAAGTTTATGTACAGAGTTAACTCACAGATAATTTTTATTTATCGATATTCTAGGCTGGAGGTTTGATTGAAAAAAATGTTAACCTTTCCCGCCAGATTCCTTAGCCTTCAAACCTAAACAGTGGTCTGAGTGGCTAAAAGAAAACGGAGGAAAGTGAAACGGCAATGGACTTGGAGTCTTGTGAGAGACAAGTTCACTTCCAACAATCACACACACACCCACACCCACACACACACAAAGGAGGAAAAAATGTTAACCTCAAGAATCGAAGGGAGAGGGCGAAGCTGAATAGTTAGCTTAGTGGTAGACTGGCCATTGGGAGATTGCAGAGACATACATTCGTCATTAGCTGAATCTGGTGCGGTTAGGCCTACTGCTCTTGATGCCTTTGCCAGCGGAGGGCGTGCACCGCCGGGACTTCTGGGGAGATGTGCTAGGCCAGTTAAACTCAAGGCAGAGAGGTCAACTCAGAAGATGATGGCCACTGTTTGGGGAGAGTCCAAAGCAATCTTCTTGATTGATTTTCTCACAAAACTCAGTATGACGATAAGGGATTATTGGGAAGAAGTTTGTAAGAAAAGTGAAAACTGCTTTGGTGAGAAAAAGGTCCGGAAAGTTGCACCAAGAAATTTTTGTTTCATTTTATTTTTTTGCCATTGCAATGCTCCTGCTCATTCTTCAAAGATTTTAAGGGCTGTCCTATGAGAATTCATTGATAGACTTTATCCCATTGTTGTAGTTACACAATCTCGTGTCAGTTTGTGACTTGAGAGGGTTAAGAGTGAAGGGGTGGAGTCTAGTCTGTCAATTGGGGTATAGCCAATGAGGCCTCTGTGTGGGAATAGCCTTCTGCTGAGGGTCTGGGAACTCTTGTATCTCCTCCTTGGATGGGGGAGACACTCTTTGCTCACTCCCTTTGAGATGCTCTACTGGCAAGGCTCACTCCCTGTGAGACATTTCTGAGGAGAAGTCACATGAAGCTACCCTGAGGCAGTCAGAGTTTCAGAGCCAAAGGAACCACATGGAGACCCCTGCCAGCGCTGAGATGCTTACAACACCACTGGATCCACATGACTTCCAACCTACTGACCTGTGATTTTCCTGCATTCGGCATCATTGCATGTGTTTTGTGAGTCTGAAGCGGACTTTATAGATAGGAGCTAATATCGGACTTATGGACTTGATCTGGACTGGGGTGGGATGTTTTCTTATTTAATTGCTCTTGTACATAAAGCATTTTCATATATATACATATATCTATGAAATTTTTTCTCTAGTCTACCTGGACTAACACACCCATCCACTGTGCAGCCATGATATTGCCCCTTCAGACTGCTTCTTGTCCTCCAAACTGGAAGAACATTTCCTGGATGATATAAAATAGGCCATGTGGGCATGGTGTCAATTGAAGAGCACAGATTTCTTTGTGAAAAAGTGGAAACACTTCCTTAAGAAGTGTGTAGACTAGATGGAGGACATTAAGAGAAACAATAGTTTCATATTTTAATATTTTAAAGTAAAGGTTGCTTCCATTTTGTAGCAATACTTTTGCCTTCATACAACAATACAAACAAACAGGCAACAACCCTGACCAGTGATGCACCGTCCTCACAGTTGTTGCTGTCTGACTTCACCGTTACAGCCAGGATGTCTGCCCATCTTGTTGAAGGGCGGTCTCCTTCTGCGGACCCTCTATTTTACCAGGCATGCTGCCCTTCTCCAGGGCCTGGTCCTTCCGGACAACATGTCCAAACTACATGAAATGAAGTCTCTCGCCATTCTTCTTAAGAGTCTTTTGGCTGTACTTCTTTCAAGACAGGTTTTTCTTGGCAGTTCATGATGTATTTAATCTTCCTCACCAATACCATGGTATAAAGGCGTCCATTCTTCTTTATTCTTCCTTCCTTATTGCCCATCTTTCACTTGCACATGTAGCAGTTGAAAATACCCTGGTTTAGACCAGCTACACCTTCCTTCCCTAGCTGACATCATTGCTTTGTAACCCTTTAAAGAGGCCTTTTGCAGCAGATTTTCCCAATGCAATATGTCATTTCAGGTCTTGGCTGCTGCTTCCATGGACATTGATTGAAGAGCCAAGTAAAATGAAATCCTGGGCAACTTCAATCTTTTCTCTACTTATCATGATGTTGATTATTGGTCCAGTTGTGAGGGTTTTTGTTTTCTTTACATTGAGGTGAAATCTATACTGAAGGCTGCAATGCTTGATCTTCATCAGCAAGTCTCTTCACCTTCAAAAACAAGGTTGTATCATCTGCATATCACAGAGAGTTAAGTGTCTGGCTCCAATCTTGATGCTGCATGCTTCTGCATGTGAATGAGCTCCTGGTACTATTTGTTTAGCATATCGACTGAATATCAAAAACTAAGTTTACTGCCATTGAGCTGATGCTGACGCATAGTGACCCTGTAGGACAGGGTAGAACTGCCCCCTGAGTTTCTGAGACTGTGACTGTTTAGATGGGGAGTAGAGAGCCCTGTCTTTCTCCCTCAGAGCAGCTGTTGGCTTTGAGTGGCCATTCTTGAGAATTGCAGCCCAGCACCTAACCACTATACCACCAGGGATCTTCACAGACTGAATAAATTTGAGAAAAGGAAACCACTCTGACACCTTTCCTGATTGTAAACTCTTTGTTCTGTTCAATGACTGCTTCTTGTTTTGTGTACAGTATCCATATGAACGCAATTAACTGTTATGAAATTCACATCTTTTGCAATATCATCCATATTTGTTATGATCCACACCCATGAAAGCCTTTGCACAGTCAATAAGACACAAGTGTGCATGTTTCTGTTATTTTGTCTTCAACCAAGATCTATCAAACATCAACAATGATAAACCTAATTCTAAGTCTTCTGCTGATTCCAGCTTTAATTTCTGGCATTTCCTTGCCAATCTATTGCTGCAAATATTTCTAAATGATCTTCAGTATAATTTTACTTGTATGTGATATTAGTTATATTGTTTAATAATTTTTGCATGCTGTTGGATCACCTTTCTTTGAAATAAGTACACATATGATTTCTTCTAGTCCATTGACAGGTAGCATGGCTTCCAAATTTCTTAGCATAGATGAGTGAGCCCTTTCAGCATTTCATCCATTTATTAAAACATCTGAATTGTCACCCCAATCTCTGAAGCCTTGGTTTTGCCAATGTGTTCAGTGTAAATTAGACTTTTGCCTTCAATGCCAACATTTTTTTTTTTATCATATGCAGCCTACTGGTATGATTGAACATCTATGAATTCTTTTGGGTACATTTCTTTGTTATTTTCCAGCTTATACATCCTTTTGTTTAATGTTTGTCACTAATGTTTAGATAAAATACAAGAAAATTTTGATTTTAAAGATTTCACTCTTTTCTAGTTAATAACCTCTTTTTGATATAACAACTGGTATTCCTTCCATCTTCTTTTTTTTCTTTTACATATGTTCTATTTTTTCATAATTTATTGGGGGCTCACACTAGTCTTATCACAACCCATCGATCCTTCCATCTTCTGACGATGCTCCCTGCATCGTTCATTCTTTTGCCCATAGAAGCCTGCAGTATTGCATTTCAAGGCTTGAATATTTTCATTAGTGTTTTCAGCTTGAGAAATGCCGAGTGTGCTCTTCTCTTTTGCTTCTCTAATTCCATGTATTTTCATATTTTGTAACAATCTTTTGTCTTCTCAAGCTGCCCTTTGAAATATTTTTCTCAGCTCTTTCATATCATCACATCATTTCTTCTTTTCACTTAGTTTCTCTGTGTTCACGAGAAGTTTCCAGAATCTCTTCTGGCATCCATTTTGGTCTGTTCCGTCTTTTTTAGTGCTCCTTAGCTTTCGTTATGTGTGATATTATGATGTCCTTGATTTCATCCTACAGTTTGTCTGGTCTTTGGTCACTAGTGTACAGTGAATCAAATCTATTCTTGCGATGGTCTTTAAATTCAGGTGAGATACACTTAAGGCCATACTTTGACTGTAGTGGAATTTTAATTTTCTTCAACTTCAAATGAGCAAGTGATGGTGTGCTCTGCAGTCAGCTCCTGGCCTTGTTTTGACTGATAATTTTGAACTTTTTCATTGTCTTCTTCCACAGATGTAGTTGATTTGATTTCTTTATATCTTTCTCTATAGCCACCATTTATGCTGTTGAAAAAAAATAGTTTCATTGAATAAGTAATTGGCCCTGCAAAATTCTATCATGTGATTTCTGTAATCATTTCTATCACCAAGGCCACATTTTTCAGCTACTGAGCTTCCTTTGTTCCCAACTTCTACATTCTTTCTGATCACCAGTAATTAATGATGTATATGGATTCCATGTTTGATCAATTTTAGACTGCAGAGGTTGGTAAGCTATTCAATGTTTTCGTTTTTGGCATTGTTGGCTTGTACTTAAATAAGAATAAACATTTAACTGGTCTTTCTTTTCCTCTCACTGACATCATTGTACTTCAGGATAGATCCCAACATGTTTGACAAGGAATGCAATGTCGTTCCTCTTCAATTTGTCATTACTGGCCTAGAAGACCGTATAATTGTCTGGTCCTAGCTCACCAATACCAGTCCATCACAGTTCAATAATGCCTAGGATATTGACCTTTAAGCATTTCATTTTATTTATGACATCTTTACATTTTATTAGATGCATACTTCATACCTTCCATGTTTGATTATTAGTAGATTGTGCAACTATGTCTTCTCATTCTGAGTTGAGCTACATGGACACATGAAGGTCCTGAAGGGGACTCTTTCCCATCAAGCTTCGCTCCCCTTTGAGGAGGCAGATTTCCCCAGTTGTGTCTTGTGTGCTCTCCAACCTGATGGGCTCATCTCCAGGGATGACATCAGACAGAGGTCTTCACTGGCCAAGGTTTTAAAAAGTACGTTGTCAGGTCATTTTCCCTGTGTGTCTTAGTCTGGAAGCTCTCTGAAACCCGTCTCCTGAGGGGGACCCTGTTGACATTTGGAATACTGGTGCCAAAATATTACACAAATTGACACAGCAGTATGCCGTAGGACAACAAACTGACAAGATAACATGCGAGACATCAATTCTCCTCTGTAGTTTTCTTCAGCAACTTATTTCTAAGAACTTTATTTTCTTTACTTGTGAAATTAGCAATCTCCTCTCATTGAGTGGCTGTTAAGATTAAATATGCTAATCCAATTAGAGGGTTTTATTTCACTGCCTTTATGTCAAAAGCTTTCAGAGAAAGTTTACATTGTTCTTGTTATGGAGGCTGATCATTTACTCTGGGGAAAAACAGATTCTCTGTCACACGCACGCACACCTTAACAAATATATCAGGAGGTGTTTAATATGTGCCATAACTGATTTATTTTAAACACTCTCAAAGATTAAATCATTTAATTCTCATGACAATCAACATATAATAATAAGTAATTGAGTTACTTATTATTGTGAGTCCCATTTTACAGAGGAAGATACGGAGGTCTAGAAAGGTTAGTAAACAGGAGATCCAGGATTCAAACTCAGACTTTTGGAGCCAGGGTCTGCTCTTTTCCACTGTACTTAGGTGACTGGTGATCCTTGTGAGTGCACGGTCCATTCAGACCCCGCGAGTGGCTATGTGACCATTGCATTTTTTGTTTGTTTGTTTTTATGTTGGCTGCAAAAGCCAAACAAAGCTTATGATCTGCCCTACAGTCTGCCTTATAGCACAACAGAGTTAGACTGCCTATTCTTCTAGGAAGTGCATTCGATTTTCATGGCTCCTTCCTCCCACGTGGGGAGCCGAGTCCCTCTTCATTGTCTGTTTTTAGTCTGGAAGCTCCACTGAAGCCAATTAATTTGGGGTGACCCCGCTAAAATGTGAAATCCCAGTGACATAGCACCCAGCATCACAGCAACACATGAGCCAGCGCAGTCCGACAAACTGACGGATAGTGGCAGTGCTGGAGAAGAATATTAAAAGTACATTGGACTGCTACAAGGACAGCCCAAGCTGTCCTGGAAGAAATGCAGCCAGAGTGCTCCTTAGAGGCGAGGATGAGACTTTGTCCTGCGTACTTTGGACGTGTTGTCAGGAGAGACCGGTCTCTGGAGAAGGACATCATATTCGATAGGATGGAAGGGCAGCAAAGGAGAGGAAGGTCCTCAAGGAGATGGATGGCCACACTGGCTGCAAAAGTCAGCCCAGGCATTCCCGACCGGGTGGTGTTTTCTTCTGTTGTGCATACGGTTGTGTGGGTCGGAACTGACTTGGTGGCACCTCACAGCAAGAACAACCATTCTAGGCCAGCATGCCTGTGTGGGAGCCGGCCCTGGAGAAACACTTCACTTGGTGATCGTGGCTGGGGTGGGTCACCCAAGTTTTGGAGAGCCCTACGTTTCTTCCTTCGTTTTAGGGTGGGGTAGAAATGTACGAAGCAGTGGGCAAAGACGGGAATATCATCATTATTGGTAGTGTGGTGATCATCTTTAATGGCTGGTTCAAGTTTGAGGATATATGTGCGCCTTTGGGTCTTCTGGAAGACTCTCGAAAAGCAAGCCAGAGTTGCTGTGCTGTAGCCTCAGGCATGGGAAGCAGTGCAGGAGGAGAGGCCCATCACCCACGCCCTCACTAACTTGCTGGCTGCTCCTGGCAATATCCCAGGATCGATGAAGATGGCCTCCATCAGGCCCCAGAAAGTCCTTGTTGCAAGTGTGGAGAAGGCCCACATGTGGCAGACTCTGGTGGCAGATACATGCCTCTTTGACATGTATCTTCTGGCGGCAGCCCTCAGCCGTGAACCTGGGGTGAATGCCTTGCCCCTAGAGCTATGATCCGTCTCGCTTTTTTTATTATTATAATTTTAAGTGCTTTTCTTGGGGGCTCTTATATCTCTTATCACAATCCATACGTTCATCCAGTGTGTCAAGCACATTTGCACGTATGTCACCACCATCATTTTCAAAGCATTCTCCTCCTATTTGAGCCCCTGATATCAGCTCCCTATTTCTCCCCCACCCACCCTCCCTCACGAACCCTTGCTAAGTGATAGATGATTTTTTCCGTATCTTACATCATCCTATTACAGTCTGTGCCCCTCAGTTAAGCCCCAGGTGCCTGGTCACTTCCTTTGGGTGTTGGTCTGAGTCAAGTGCCTCCCTTGGGACCAAGACCTGAGTCCAGCTACTCTCCTTCTGGCCCCCAAGCTGAAGCTGCTTCAGCGGAACACCAGGCTGAGCTGTCCACGCAGCAGGAATGCCTGGGGAGGTTATGTATCCAGATCCCTCAAGGAGCTTCCAGCAGCAATCTGGAGAACATGGTGTTTCAGATCCTGGGTCTGAAGCAGAATGAGAAGAATCACGCCTTTCTCACAGTGGAGAGGGAATCTTGGTAGCTGAGAAGCCCAGCAAATGACAGGACAATGGCATTTTGTATAGAGATTTTGCTTTCCCTGCTCGGGATGTCAGTTTGTTTCACCAAATGTTTGCGTGGCAAAAAAAGGGGGGAAACATCACCTCCCTTGGCTGTGCAGAGCAGTTATGAGAGAGTTACCGCCCTTGCGCTGGGAGATGGCACAATTGCTTTTGTTTTGCAGAGAATTCCCCGGGGTCTCTTCTCTGCCAGTGAGGAGCGTGTGCACCTGAGCACTCAGAGTGCAGATGGCCAGGGACCTGCTGCTTAGCCAAGTGCAGCGAATGTGGCAGTTATGCACTGCTCTCTTTGGAGACCCTTCCGGAGTTATTTGTTGGCGTCGACGTTTCTCCCCTTTTACTATTCGGCACTTGATAGTCAGATCGACTAATGGACGATTGCCAAAAGTGCCTCCCTGCCTTTGCTTGGCCTGGTCCCCTGCCTGAATTTCCTTTCTAGGTTGGCTTTGCAAAAATCCTGCCCATCCTTCAGCCTCCAATTCACGTATTAATGCTTCACTAATCTTTGCCCCAGAAGTTGATCCCCCCCCCCCCACCCCCCGGCTCTTGAGCTCTGATATAATTTTATATGTCCGTCATGACCCTTATCTAATTCTGCCGTACACAATAACTATTTATGGGCAAGCTCCCCTGCCCCCATTCCTTGGTAACTTTGTGTGGAAAAACTCTCTTGTACATCTTAAAGTTCTTTACGAAACTCAAAATAGGGTTCTGTACCTAGTCTATGCCTCCTTTACTGAACTGGAGCAAAAGGCGGTCCCTAAGGGCTTGTTCCCTTACAGAAAATAAGCAAAGCTAGGCCCGGAGGAAGTCATAAAGCAATACCAGAAAAATAATCAGGCATCCAAGGAGGAGACGGCAGCTCTTAGGCATTGGGTCACGTAAGAGTCAAAAGATTTTTTGAAGTAATTTTTGCATAAGATGAAGATGCTGATGCAGAAAATAGTCGCCATTCAGATGTTAAAGAAGAATGTGTGCCATAGAAACAGAATTCCCCTCAGCTTGGGCTTCCATTCCAATCCCCACAAGCCTGAGAAAGCAGCACGGAGGGTAAACAGGTGGTGTGTGTAGTTCCTACTTGTTCGTTTGTGTAGAAAGAGAAATGAAATGTCCCTGGAGGCCCTAACGCTCCTCTTTTTCTTCTTTTTGGTTCAGCCCTGGACCCATCCAAGGACCCCTGCTTGAAGGTGAAATGCAGCCCTCACAAAGTGTGTGTGACCCAGGACTACCAGACGGCGCTGTGTGTCAGCCGCAAGCACCTGCTGCCCAGGTGAGACCACCAGGGTGGTGGCAGGGGCTTGAGGAGCACTAGCAGATTGAGTTGGGGGGGGGCGGGACTCTCTGGCTGGGGTACAGAGGGAAAGGGGGTTGCATAGGGTTTATTTTATATGGCATTTGGGGTCTGTGTTCCAGCTGTGGTAGGAGTCTCAGTTCCTAACCCAGATGTTGATCTCTGTATTTCCTTTCAATCAGCTTTGCTTTGACCCTGAGGCCCCGTCTGAGCCGAAAAGCAGAAGACCCCTTCCTGTTCATTATTGGGGCTTCTTTTCCCAGAGTGATCTCAGAACCCTGCAAACTTACATGTAGGAAAATGGAGGCTAAATCTTTAGGCTCCTGGTTGCAATTGTCCTTTGGGGTGTCTTGAGGTCTGGGGGCTCTCTACTAGGCTGTGCACCCGGCTTGAGGGGCTGCCTCCCCAGGCCTACCATAACAACATAGCCTCTGAAAGCCCCCTCTGGTGATTTCCTCAGGATGTGGCACCGGATATCAGTACTTCCCAACCCAGAGGGATGCCCCTAGGCTCATCTTGAGAGTCCTTATAAATCTTTATCTCCCAGCCCTGACCCATTCAAGCATTATGCATCCAGCTGGTTTAACCAAAAAACAAACAACTAAACCCACTGCTTTTGAGTCAATGCTGACTCCTAGAACAGAACTATTCCATAAAGTTTCCAAAGATGCACATCTTTGTGGCAGCAGACTGCCGTCTGTCTCCTGCACAGCAGCTGGTGGGTTAGAACCATTGCCTTTTCAGTCAGCAGCCCATAACCCACGTCATCACCTGGGTTCCTTCCAGTGGGTTTGGGCTTCTACAAATGAGGGCAAGTGCCACTCTTACCTTCAACCACTGCCCTCGGGTCCATTCTGACTCACAGCGACTCTAGATGGAGTTTCCAAGCCTTATTGTTTGTTTGCTTTCTATGTGTGTGTGCTTACACGCACGTGTGCGTGAGAGACTTTATCTGTCACACACACACACTCACATGGCCTAGACCAGCATCCTGGATGCATTTGGGAACTAGAGTAGTAGCTACAGATACCAGTGTACCTTCTCTTGGCCCCTGTCACCTGTCCTCTTTAGTCCTGTGACTGTTGGTTCTTCTTTGGCTTCAGCATCTTCACTCTGACTGGGAGGTGGGCAAGATTAAAAAAAAGCAAATTCTCTCCCAGATGATGTTCCCCATTCAGCTTGTTCATGCCTGTCATCCACACAAATAACTTGGATCACTTTTTCTTCTCCTTCCTGACTGCCTGGAGCAGCTGGGAATGCCTGAGAAGCCAAGGAAGCCGATCCAGGGTAGGGAGTTTGCTTCTAGTTCCACCCTTATCAAGGATAGCTACAACCTGCTTGGGCTCCTCCTTTATTAACTGTGCCTTGCAATGTGTGCTACCTGTCCAGCCACGGCCTACAGCTCAGATGGCTTGTGTTGGCTGTTCTCCGCCTCTATCAAGGAACTGGAAAGCTCGGTGCAGAAGTAGATGGTGGGCACTGTGCCCTCTCCTTCAACACCTATACATGACCTCCAGTTCCCTGTGTCCTGATTTAGATGAACTGTTTCATTCTTTGGCAAAGCTGCCTTGTCTAAAACTAGGTAAATGAATATGCAAAGAAGCACAAACCACATAAAGTTGCTTTTGGGAGACTTTCCAAATGTGTGGTCTCTTCCCCTGGAGGGCAGAGATGAGGAAGGAGAGAGAGAGAGAGACATGCTTGGGTGTCCTTATGAGGTAAGACTTTGGGGGTTAAGTGATGAATGGTGAATGCGGTGTAGAGTGGTTGGTACCAATTGTGCTGCCTCCCTGAATTCAGAAAACAGTCCCTTCTGGAAGTGCCAATTGTGCTGTCTCCCTGAATTCAGAAAACAGTCCCTTCTGGAAGTGCCAATTGTGCTGCCTCCCTGAATTCAGAAAACAGTCCCTTCTGGAAGTGCCAGACAAAAGAACTTTAGTTTTAAGCTGAAATATGTGTGAGACAGAGGCAGCGATCTCACTGGTATTCAGGAATATCAGGTGTAAATGGTGTTTTCAGGGCACACCATGCTGCTGTGTTGGAAGCACCAACACTTTTGTGATTGTGTTGACAGTGTAATCTGCAGCTCTCACATCTCCCACTGACCACAGAATTCTAGTGGCCACGAGCATGGATTTGAAGACCCCTACCCACAGCTACAACCAGGAGCATGGGTTTGGGAATGAGACCATCCAGGGCTCAACTTTCAGGCTGTCTACTTCCTAACTGTGACCTTGACCAGCTACTCCATTTGCACTTATTTGTCTGTAAAATAGGCTTAGTAAAAGCACTTGCTCCATTTCTCTTTTCCATTTTATTCTGGAAATCCATCACCTGGTAATTCTAATAGAGAGAATTTATGGTTAGTCTATTTTTCAGATATTTGCCTCGGATATTTTGTGTGAGAGAGTAATAGGATAATGTGCCTGAAGAGTATATTCTTGTATCTTAGAACACAATACGTATTTAAAGAGTGTCAACTGTTTTTCTAATTACTGAAATAATGACTATCATCGTACAGATGCAGATCGCCAGATCTTCCTTCCACGGTTGGGTGGATTGGAACTGTCAACCTTTATGGTCCGTAGTTGGGTATGAGCTGTTTGTGCCACACAGGGACTGGGACTTATGATGACTATGGTTATTGTCAATGCGATTCATCCTGGCAGGTCAACTGGAACCCCCCATGTTTGGATCTTCCTGAGAATAAAGTTAACTCTCTACACGTGTCCCTCCCCTCCCCAGGTTGATGGGGATTGCCTTTCCAGTTCCCACTAGTAAGCCCTTCAGGGTTAGCGTAAAGATTACAGTGTCATTTCTGTGTGGTTCTCTGTGGTTCACACCCTGAAAGAAATCTGAATTTACTGGAAAAATAGCCCAAAGAGGAGGTATAAAGTAAGGCAGCATGCCCACTCCCTTATCAGAATTTGGGAACCAAGGACAGCCCTTAGCAGCCGCTTAGTGCATCCTTCTTCAAAGGGTCTTGGACACTGCCCCAGATGAAACATCTGTTCTGTTCTTAGATAGTATATAAGTGTAATGTGGCAACATTATACTTCAGGGGTCCCCTCCAACCAGGGAGCATTGACAACTCTATTTATTCACCAATCAGGGAAGTAATCTGTCTTTCAGTGCAACAACTGTAGGCAATCCTGCCAGCAAATCTGGCCTCTGTAGCTGCTCTAGAGGCAAGTCCCGCCTGCCAGACAGTCAAGAACATGCGCATATGGAAAGGCTGCCTGGCCAGCCTTGGGGCTTATTAGGAGGCTGCAGACTTAGGCTGTATTTGCAATGATATTGAGACAGAAGGACAGTGAGCGAATTTCATTAGCTTTCCTTGCCCGTGGAGACTGAGTAAGTGGAGACGCTGCTTGACACACACATCTGTGACTGCTGAATATTGGGGGGGTGGGCGGGGGGGGCATGCAAGCAATCTCCATAGCTGCCACGCAGGGCACCTCTGCCTCCCACTGATGGACTTCTTCTTCTTTAGTAGGGCAGTGTTTGTGATTGGGGTCATAGTTGGTTTCAGCTAAAGTTTCAGCCAAATTCATTCTCTTAGGAAATCCTTTGCTTCATCTCGGCTGTTAAGCACTATTGAGTGGGGCTGGGAGAAGCTGGATTCTTGGTGGTGTGTTCACTTTTCAGGGACTTCAAAGGGAACATGTATACACCAAAGACAGTATGAGGCAACTGGAAATCTCTTTTTGATATTCTGATTTATTTTTGATATACATGATGTTGTAGTTAGATGCCATTGAGGTGGTTCCAGTTCATGTCAATCTGACATGTAACAGAATGAAATGTTGCTGCTCCTCTTACACAATCATGGTTGTTAGTATGTTTACTTCCATTGTTACAGGTAGTCTGAAGCTTATCCCAACCTAAGTGGCTAATTTTCTAGCACTATATTGGACAGTGTTCCTTTGTAATCCACATGGTTTTCATTGGTCACTTTTTAGAAGTGGATTTCTCAGCCCTTCTTCCTAGTCTCTCTTAACCTGGAAGCACCACTGAAGCCTGGCCACAGGGGTGACCAGGCTGGCATTTGAAATTCTGGTGGAAAAACTAGCATCATAGTAACATGTGAGTCATCATAGTACAACAAAATATTTATAAACAGGTAGGTGGTGGGATATAATGAGAATTGATATTTATTATAGAAAATGTTAGACCTTGAACTATTTATAGGCTTTTCCATTTTTGTCAGTGGCTTTTTTTTGGTATTGTTATTTTGTTTTTCATTGTTGTTGTTGTTTTGTTTGTTTCAACTTCCTTTGTTTTATTTTGCTTAGCCTGGTTTTTGCACTTATTAATGTATCTGCATGTCTATCTAGATAAGATAGGCGGGATAAATAATTCAGAGATGAAAAGAATGGGACCAATGGTTTCAGGGGGGATATGGGAGAAGGGGAGGTGGGAGAAAGGAAGGGGCGGGGAGTGGGGGAACCAAGCCAGGGACAAGGGAACAACAAGGGAACTAAAATCAATGGAAGGAAGGGCATAGGATGTCTAGTGGGGCTTAATCAAGGGCAATGTATCAGTGAGGAATTACTAAACCTGAATGAAGGCTGAACATGATGGTGGGACAAGAGGAAAGTAAAAGGAAATAGAGGAAAGAACCAGGAGGCAAAGGACATTTATAGAGGTCTAAATACAGGCATGTACACCGGTAAATATATATATATATAATGAGAGGGGAATGGAACTATGTACTCATATCTATATGTTAAGAATTAAGGTTGCAAATGGACGTTGGGCCTCAAATCAAGTACTCTCTCAACACAAGAACACTTTGTTCTAAAAATCGGCATTCTGTGATGCTCACCTTCCCGACACAATCGCTGAAGACAAAATGGGTGCATAAGCAAATGTGGTGAAGAAAGCTGATAGTGCCCAGCTATCAAAAGATATAGTGGCTGGGGTCTTAAAAGCTTGACAATAAATAAGCAGCCATCTAGCTGAGAAGCAACAAAGTCCACATGGAAAAAGCACACCAGTCTGTGTGATCATGTGGTGTTGATGGGATCAGGTATCTGGCATCTAAGACCCAGAACAAAATCATACCCAATGTGA
Organism: Echinops telfairi; assembly: GCF_000313985.2. Lineage (NCBI taxonomy): Eukaryota > Metazoa > Chordata > Mammalia > Afrosoricida > Tenrecidae > Echinops > Echinops telfairi. The sequence continues at coordinate 2,492,996 of NW_022111373.1, forward strand.
ATGGGGAGGGGGCACATGGAATGGAGACCCAATGCCCACCTGTAGACAGTTGGACATCCTCTCACAGTGGGGTCACTGGGAAGAGATGAGCCAGTCGGGGCAGTCTAGCACTGATGAAACACACAACTTTCCTCTAGCTCTTTGGTGCTTTCTTCACCCCACTATCATGACCTCAATTCTACCTTACAAATCAGATTAGACCAGAGCATGCACACTGCTAAAGAAAAGAGCCTGCAACACAGGGAATCCAGGATAGATAAACCCCTCAGGGCCAACAAGGAGAGTAGAGATAGATACCAGGAGGATTAGGGGAGGGTGGAGGGAGAGAGGGGGAATTGATCACAAGGATCAACTAGAACCCCTTCCAGGGGGACAAATATTGGAAAAGTGGCTGAGGGACCATGGAGGATGATGTAAGATATGAAAACAATAATCTATAACTTATCAAGAGTTCGTGAGGGAGGGCGGGCAGGGAAGGGAGGGGGCAGAAATGGGGAGCTGATATCAGGCACTCAAGTGAGAAGAGAATGCTTTGAAAATGATGATGGCGGCATATGTGCAAATGTGCTTGACACAGTGGATGAATGTATGGATTCTGATAAGAGATGTAAGAGCCCCCAATAAAATTATTTTTAAAAAGACATGAAAAAGTAATAACAATTTATAAATTATCAAGGGTTTGGGAGGGAGGGAGGGTGGGGGAGGGAGTGAGGAGAAAAAATGAGGAGCTGATACCAAGGACTCAAGTAGAAAGAAAATGTTTAGAAAATGAGGATCGCAACAAATGTACAAATGTGCTTGACACAATGTATGTATGTATATATTGTGGTAAGAGCTGTATGAGGCCCAATAAAATGATTTTTTTTAAAAGAAAGAAAAAATGTTAAAAATATGGCAGAGGACAAAGAAATGGGAATTAGACAATGAATATATTGTCTAAACAATACGTAAAACAATCCAGCATATTCCCTTCCATTTTTTCTTCTAGTCTTGAGTGTTTAGAGTTCATTTTATATATAGAAGAGCATTTTTCTGGTTCTATAACCTTTTGTGGATATCATTGTTAATACTTGTGTAGTATGATGTATGTAAAAATTAACTTGAAATAGATCAGAGACCTCAAACTAAGTGCTAAAATTATAAAACTTTTAGTAGAAAATACAAAAGAAAAATCTGAGTGACCTTGGCATTGGAAAAGATTTCTTAAACAGAACATACAAAAACATGAACTATAATTTTAAGAAATGAATACATTGTATTTCATCAATATTGTATTAATTTTTATTGCCATATAATTTATAGAGCATACAATTCAATAGTTCAGTCACATTAAGGAGGAGTCTGCAAACATTACCACTATCAATTTTAGAACATTTTCTTCTTTCTCGTACTCATTATTGTTAGTCCTCCATTTCCACAAACTCACCTGCCATGTCCCTAGGTAACTATTAATCCAGTTACTGACTCTGCAGATCTACCTATTCTAGATTTCATGTACTGAAGAAACATACAAAACAAAACTAAGAAACAAACTAACGAAAACCTAGCAACCATGACCAAACAAAATTTAAAAGGAAAAGAAAGAATAAAATATGAAAAATGGAAAGAAATTAAAAATGGGTCAAAAGAGAGATCAAATGACAAGGTGTTACATTTTAACCTCACTGCATCTGCCATGATCTTCTTTAGCAAGGCTATTTCATCTCTGGACTGTGGTGAGAGATGTAATCATCAGGGGGAACCTGCCAATGGATTGGGGGTTTCCACTGTCCTCCATAGCCTTCTGCAAACTGGTGTTCAGAATTTAAGCTTTGATATGATTCTCTCCTCCAGATTTGGATGTAATTATTTCTAATCCTTGGATCAAACAACCTACTATGCTTCCGTCATGCAGACCTAGTTGAAGTCTCACTTAGATGGCTGCTTATTTTCTTTTTTTTGTAATGAAATTTGTTTATTTTTAAATTTAATTTAATTAATTTATTTTTTAATAATTTTATTAGGGGCTCACACAAGTCTTATCACAATACATACATACATCAATTGTGCAAAGCATATTTGTACATTCATTGCCCTCATCAGTCTCAAAACATTTGCTCTCCACTTAAACCCCTGGCATTAAGTCCTCTTTTTTTCCCCTCCCTCTCTACTCCCCCCTCCCTCGTGGGCCCTTAATAATTTATAAATTATTATTTTGTCATATCTTGGCCTGTCCGACGTCTTCCTTCACCCACTTTTCTGTTGTCTGTCCCCCCAGGGAAGAGGTCACATGTAAATCCTTATAATCGGTTCCCCCTTTCCAACCCACTCTCCCTCTACCCTCCCAGTATCACCACTCACACCACTGGTCCTGAAGGGATCATCCGCCCTGGATTTCCTGTGTTTCCAGTTCCTATTTGTACCAGTGTACACCCTCTGACCTAGCCAGACTTGCAAGGTAGAATTGAGATCATAATAGTGGGGGGCGGAGGAAGCATTTAGGAACTGAAGGAAAGTTGTATTTTTCATTGTTGCTACATCGTACCCTGTCTGGCTCGTCTACTCCCCAAGACCCCTCTGCAAGGGGATCTCCAGTGGCCTACAAATGGGCTTTGGGTCTCCACTCCACATTCACTCCCTCATTCGCTATGGTAAGATTTTTTTGTTCTGGTGATACCTGATACCTGATCCCTTCGACACCTTGTGATTGCACAGGCCGGTGTGCTTCTTCCATGTGGGCTTTGTTGCTTCTGAGCTAGATGGCCACTTGTTAACCTTCAAGCCTTTAAGACCCCAGATGCTATATCTTTTGATAGCCGGGCACCATCAGCTTTCTTCACCACATTTGTTTATGCACCTATTTGTCTTCAGCGATCGTATCATGGAGGTGAGCACACAGTGATATGATTTTTTGTTCTTTGATGCCTGATAACTGATCCCTTTGTCAGCTCGTGATCACACAGGCTGGTATGCTTCATTTTTTAGCCGGGCATCATTGATAGCCGGGCACCATCAACTTTCTTTACCACATTTGCTTATTCACCCGCTTTGTCTTCGGCAGTTGTGTCAGGAAGGTGAGCATCATAGAATGCCAAACCCAGGGACAGGAAACAACAAGTGATCCAAATTGGTGGTGAGGTGGGTATGGGAGGCCTGGTAGGGCATAATCAAGAGTAATGTAACAAAGTGGAACTGCTGAAACCCTGGTGGGGTCTGAGCATGATAGTGGGACAGGAGGAAAGTCCAGGGAAATAGAGGAAAGAGCTGGAAGGCAAAGGGCATTTATAGAGGTCTACATAAAGACATGTACATATGCAAATATATTTATATATGTGGATGGGGAAATAGATCTATGTGCATGTTTATAGGGTTAGTATTAAGGTATCAGAAGGACATTGGGCCTCCACTCAAGTACTCCCTCAATGCAAGAATACTTTCTTCTATTAAATTGGCTGTTTGTTTTCAAACAAGCCTTAAAGACCCCAGTCACTATTCTTTCTGACAACCAGGCATGATCTGATTTCCTCACCAGACTAGCACTCTTATCTTCAGTGCTCTCTTCCTGAGGGTGAGTATTGAGTAGGACTATGTCATAAGAACTAAATGTTCTTATATTAGGGCTAGGATTAGGTGTGAACTTCAAGTCCATTCATATAGCTAACATTTATATGTTTCCTTGGTTCATTTTAGAGACTTACTGTAACTTTTAGAGACAGCACTGTTATTTTACTGGAGAACATTATAAATCACCCCCATGGAGCAGAGGGTAATTCTGTTGATAGTATCAGTAGTCTAACCAGTAGTATAGGATTTAAAACAGTGTTGAGAAAAGGAAATTACACATGTAAAGGCCATATTTTTAGGTGATACTACCTGAATTGTTGGCTTATACAGATTAAAAGCTTATGTGACTGGACACTATTTACACAAACAGGGAGGGCTTGGAGTAGGGTAAATCTTTCAATAACACAGCTACAAAGGCAGAGCCATGGCTGCTAGACTAACATATCATCAAAAAGCAAAAAGAGCATTTACTATGGTCACCCAAGAAGATAGCATAGATCCAAATGAACATTTAGAGAGATGGTTATTGCTACCTAGAAACTGACAGCTGTCAAGTCCATTCTGATTCATAGTCACCCTGTGGGACAGAGAACTGTCCCATGGAGTTTCCAAGGTTGCAAATTTTTGTGGAAGCGGACAGCTAGACCTTTCTTTCATGTAGTGGCTAGTGGGTTCAAATGGCTGAATTTGTGGTGGCCTGCCAAGCCCTCACCACCAGGCGGCGCCAGGGCTCCTTCACTAGTTGTTCTCCTTGTCATCCAGCCAGTTCTGATGCACAGTGACCTTACAGCACAGGCTAGAACTATGCCTGTGGGTTTCTGAGATGGTAACTTTTGATGGGAATAGACAGCCTCACCTTTCTCCTGTGGAGCAGCTTCTGGTTTTGAACTTCACACCTTGGGCTTAGCAGCCCAAATGATAACCCCTATATGACCAGGGCTTCTTTAACATTTTAAGAAGCTGCCAAACTCCTTTCCAAAGTGGTTGTACCACATTTTATTCCCATGAGCAATAGCTGACAGTTTCAGTTGCGCCGCACCCTGGCCAGCACTTGGTGTGGTCAGTCATCTTAATGTTCGCCAGTCTAATGGGCGGGGGGCACTGGTATCTCACTATGACTTCAATTTATAGTTCCCTGATGACTAGTGAGGGACAATCGTTTGGCAGCTTCTTAACGAGTTAAATAAATACCTACCAAATGGCACGGGGATTCTTTTTGGAGAGAAATAAAGCCTTACAAATAAACACTCATTTGTGATAGCCCAAACCAGACACAGATGGGCCCATCTGCCGATGAATGGGTATACTCATACAATGGGTTATTACTCAGACACAAAAACAAATGGACTCTTGATACATGCAAACTCTTAGGGACACCTCCAAACAACGATGTTGAATGACCGGAGATAGAACTGTAACCACAAGAATCTATCCTGTGTGGTGGCATCTCCATTTAGAAAACTCAAATGAGTCTCTGATGAAAGAAAGCAGATCAGTGGTTGGCTGGTACCTGTGTAGATCCTTACTGCTGATTGTGTAAAGTGGGCTCAAATTCTGAACCTGAAGTGCCAAGGTCCCAGGGTCCCCCAAGTTTGTGGGGGAAGAATGGTTTTTATTACAGCAGTATAGTATTCTTCCTGACTTAGCTTTTAAAAATATTCTCTTTAGACCTTCTTGAAAATATTCTCTTAGTGGGCAGGGATGGACTAAAGACATTTGACCTTCAGAGAGCCTTGCTGCCTGGGAGTCTCTACCAGCCCAGTGACTAGTCTGATTTATTGTTCTGAGTGGGCAGGGGATGGGGCGGGGATCTCCCTACAGAGCGCAGAGCATTGATTTTACCTCTCTGTTGCCATTGATTTTCATTTGGAGAATGGAAAATTGAAGCATTTGTTTTAAGCCTTCCAGACAAGGCACATACTCAAATTCTGCAAGTGTATTGTGAACGGGAGGAAAGGCTGTCAGGATGGAACTTACAATGTCTGAGTGCACCCTTCCAAGTCTTCGGGGAGCAGGGGGAACTAATCTGTTTTTAAATAAGGAGCAGACAGTCTGGCTTCCCAGTGGGCTAGGCCTTTCTAATGTAATGGTCCTTTATCTCAGCTCCCTAACTATCTGGAATAACAACTAATTCTCTGCACCAGAGAAGAATTGAGATCCAGTCAAGGCGCTCCATGCAGTAGACCAATCTGAGAGCTTTCTGTCTTTTTTGTGAACTTGAAAAAAGAATCAAAGCGTTTGAGGTCAGAGAGAAGTACATCACAGAATGCGCCTCAAATACCAAGCTCTCAGAGGAAATTTGAAAGGATGACGGTATTTCATCTCAGTTTTGTTTTACAACAAAGCACTGCCTCTTGCTACAGGGGCTTTGAACCAGTGGTTATACATACACATCTCCGTTGCCGTTTGCAAGACGTGGCAACGTGGAGGTGGGTAATTCCTACGTGCCCAGATGGCTTTCTGATATTTCACATATCACCACCCATGCTCCCACTACCTCTCCAATCCGCCCTCCCCCCCAATTATTGAGTCAATTCCAACTCGGAGTGACTGGAAAACCGGGAAGAAGTGCCCCCTGGGGTTTCCAAGTCTGTGACTCTTTGGGAAGCAGACTTGTTCAACTTTCTCCTGCATAATGGCTGGGGGCTTTAACTGCCAGATTTTTGTTCGTAGCTTCACCTGCTCGTGTATTTGCCAATGACCAAATATGACCGTGCCCGCACTCATGACTGCACGTTGATATTCGCATAGCTTGTATTTCATCGCTAAATGACCTCTGATTGCTTTCCGTTCAGCTGTAACCTCACTCTCAAAACCCATTGCCCTGGAGTCGATGCGTACCCACAGTGAATGCCCCTTTGAGTTTCTGAGACTGAAAATGCTCGCAGGAGCAGAAATCCCCACCTTTCTCCTTTAGAGCAGCCAGTGATATCAAACTGCCAACCTTTCGGATCGTGGCCCAATGTGTGAACACTATGCTATCTCACCCCTTTAATTTGTAGGCTCTGGGTGAATTCTGCAAATTCCTATTGTGAGCTTGCTGCTATTTTGAAAACTGGTTATGGAATTAGTTTGGCTGCGTTTGGGATTTATTCTCTTCTTGGTCTCTCAGTTTTGTAAAGATAAAAGCATCACTCATGTCTGTTTTGTAAATCCTTGAACTGAGCAAGATGAGAGGAAAAGTGACTCATGAAGAGTTAACTGGTCTTGTGGGTTCTCCTTCCAGTCTGGTAGGGCTGATTTACAATCCCCAGTCCAAAGAGGGGCTTGCTCAGGTTCCATAGATAGCCTTCCTGAGGACCCAGGGCCAATAGTAGGCAGATTTGGAACCATTATACAGGTTACTGTATCTCCAATTCCCTGCTCTTTGCCTAGGCAACATTGCTTCTCCTGTTGCTGGGGACCAATGGGTGTGAGCTCCCGTGGGCGGGTTTGCTCCCCCCTACATTACTGAAAAGGAGGAAGGCCCTCAAGAAGATGGATTGACATAATGGCTGCATCAATGGTCCCGGGCACAGGAACACGTGTGAGGATGGAGCAGGACCACACAGCGTTTCATTCCGTCAGACAGAGGGTCGCTATGGGTGGGAGCCGACTCAATGGCACCGAGCAACAACAACCGCAGTGCAAAAGTTGCCAACCAACCTGTTCCTTGTTCGCAAGTATTTGGAGACTTCTCTCGAAAGCCTTGTTCTTGTAGAATGATTGGTCTGGCCTTTGAGGTTGAACCTGTTTCCTCCTTTCTGTGTCAAAAGCAGTAATTCTGGGTTTGCTTTTTTTCCTCCTGTGGTTTTTCCACAAGCACTAATTCAAAACCACATGCCACTGAAAGACATTTAATTACCCCCCAACAAACAGAAGTTCGGTATGTCTCTGCCAAGGGTAAGGACCCAGCTGCTATTTGGGCCTTTACTGATCGAGATTTCTAAACTCAACCACACAAGCCACTTGACTTCCTTCTTGCTCTGTTTTCCTCTCCAAACTGCGGGTATTGATGAAATAATCTTGCTGACAAGAGCTACAGAAAGTAAAAAGCAATCATAATGGAGGTATGAGCAATTGAGTGCAGTTTTTTAGTCTCAGAGTGGAAGACTGGGAGAGAGGCAGATCTTATATTGTAAGGCAAATTCCCTGGGCTAGTTTTCCAAATGCATTTGAAAATAACAAAAATAAGACTGGGACTGCCAGTAAAATTACCAGATACATATCTTTCCCTGCTTTAGTTTTCTCATTTTGGGGTTTTTAACTATCCCACCGATGTCAATGTCACAGCCCAAGCCAAAGTAGTATTGTGTCTGTTCCAGGGGAGGAAAACCGAACCAAAACAACTAAAAACTCACTGTCATTCAATCAATGCTGACTCATACCTGCCTCAGTAGAGTAGTGGTTATATGTTGGGCTGCAATCCACAAGATCCACAGTTCGACACCACCAGATGCTCTGTAGGAAGGCTTTCTACTTCTGTAAATAGTTACAGTCTCAGAAACCCACAGGGACAGTTCTACCTCATCCTATAGAGTTGCTATGGGTAGGAGGGCAGAAAAGAGACCCCAAATTCAAACACACCTTATCATGTCTCCAGGAGGACCAAGACAAAAGAGACAAAGACACACCATCCAGACGAAGGAGACCATCACCACCAGGCCATAATGGCATGTACGAATCTACAGAAACGTGGCCACTTCAATAGGAGATACGCGAATCTGTCCCCAAAGCATGATTAGCAGCAGGTCAATACATCACAGTTGCAGGCAGGAGAGGGATCATGATTGGGAAACAGGCACTAATCTAGAAAGTGAAGCTTACAAGAGTTTTTTCAGGGCCTCAGACCAAAGCAGTTGGAATAGCACTGTGACCATGTGGCTCTGGCACCTGAGATCCCATCAAGGACTCACCGTTGCACTTAGACTGCCCCTCCCTGGCTAAGGGCATGGTAGTACTCCACTTTCCAACACGTTCTGCCTGGCAGCAAAGCTGTTTAGTGGCCAAAATGGACTCACTGAAGGTGGACTCTGTATAGATTGGTCGAAAGGGATTTAAGCCTTTCACTGTCATTCATTGCTCTCCAAAAACCTAAGGCTCAGAATCTAAGCTCTCATTCTTGTCCAAAGGTGGAGTAGACGTAGAGGGGGAGGGTGTGGCCTGATGAGGACTCCCAGGAGGTCTAATGGCCTCTGCCCAAAAGGTTGGCGTTAGAAACTGTGTCTGGGAGGTTTATGGGAATGCCCCTGAAGGACCAGAGCCTCTGCCTTTCCAGAGGCCTCTGTTTGCTACTTCCATGCTCCCAGACTGTACAGCTGCAGAAGCCCCCTAGCAGAGAGGGCAATTCATATGGTCCATTGGTCCTAAAGCAATGTCTAGTCATCTTCGTATTTTTTTTTGAGCCATGTAGTTGATCATGTAGGAAATTGAGACTTTTTTTCTGGTTGAATTCCCAGAGTCTACATGTGCCCAGCTGCAAAGGTGCTAATAAGCTGAGCGGTTGCGGAGGTGGGAATGGCTGTTTACCAGGCCGGGGATTGATTAAGGCCGCCTTCTCATTTCCTCCCTCTTCTCCGTTAGAAAGCATTAAGGGCACTGCACTCATTCTGCCAGATATGATGGGGCTGCAGCTGCTGTATTTATCGGTGTCTTTGCATATTAAAGAGTTTACAGATTGGCATATTTCATGTATCAGTTTTAAGTGGATTCGAAAGAAGAGGTGGAGGTGGAGGTGCCCATTCAGTAATAGATAATGACTAGGTGTAATTTCCTCCAGCAAACGGGTCTTGATGTAGACAGCACACAGGTGTGAATCACTACATTAGCAAATCTGTGGTGGTTAGTTTTATTTGTCAACTTGGCGAGGCTATAGCACCTAGTTATTTAATCAAACACGAATCTAGGTGTTGCTGTGAAGGTATTTTGCACATGTGGTTGACATCTATAATCAGCTGGCTTTATGTAAAGAGATTACCCTCAATAATGGGGATAGTTTTCATCCAATCAGCTGGAAGAAGGCCTTACTAGCAAAAAATCTGAGGCTTCCTGGAAGAGAAATTCAGTCTCAAGGCTGCAGTATGTCAACTCTTGCCTGAGCCCCAGCTCCAGCAGAGCCTGCTCTGCAGATTTCTCAATCAGATGTGTCTATCCATCAATTATCTGTCTATATCATCTATCTTTCTATCCATATATCCATCTATCTTATCTATCTATCATCTATCTATCATCTATCTATCTATCATCTATCTAATCCATCTCTCCATCTATCCATCATCTATCCATCTAGCTATCATCTATCATCATCTCTTGGTTCTATTTCTCCAGATAAACCAAATAGACACATCTCTTCTTAAACAGGCAGAAATAGATCAAATCAAGCCTCCTGCAATGAACTGATTATGATCATCTGCAGGTAGCTGGTGTGAGTGGGAGGAACTGACCACCCCCCCCGCCCCCCAGCATTCTGCAGGCCCCTTGGTGGAGCATCCAGGTAGACCAAGGCTTCACTGGTGCTCTTACAAAAAGCATCTGCCTTCTTGGACAAGTGTTATCAGCTTACATGTTCACGCTTTTGCTGCTGTTTTAGTTTTTTTGAAACCTCTTTTCTCCTTTGTTTTTAATAAATCTGCTGTTACCAGCTTGCTGCTTTGCTGAAATTCATCAAGATCACAACTCATAGGTTTTCAGATTAGACATTTTATATCCGATTATTTCAACCAATGAACCATGAAAGACATTCTTTATGGATATCAGCCACTGTAGTAGGGCCCATCTGGGGCACTGACCATGTAGGTTCGGGGCCAGAAAAGAACTCAGGATGATTTAGATGGGCATCCGAGGCTATCTTTGGAAGCACTTTTGCTTTAAATAGAATGTTCTCAAGTTAATGTCCTATCTTTAATGTTCCTCATGGAGGGTGTAGGCAGAGGGCAAGGCCTTCCATGCACAGAGGGATGGGAGAAATGAAAGTTAATTAGTTTGGGGACCTTGGTACCTTTCCAAGATGCTCTCTTAAATGATCTTTTCCATGGACACACATTGAACCGGATGCTGCTCTATTACTGAGTAATGGGCGGCCCATTTCCCTGCCGGCCACAGCCATGATTCTTCCATAGCTGCAGGTGCTGGTTTGGCATGCTTCCAGCTGAACTGCAAGTCCAGCTGACTGTTACCTAATGGGGAGAAGGAGGCCCTGGCTCCCACCTCCCATGTTGTTGTTGTTGTTAGGTGCTATGGATTTGGTCCTGTCCCATAGGGAGAGCCTGTGCACAACAGAATGAAGCACTGCCCGGTCCTACACCATCCTCACAAGTGCCTGAGCCATTGCTGCAGCCACTGTGTCAATCCACCTTGGCAAACACCTTCCTTTTTTATTACAGTGCACTTCCATGTTACCAATCACAATGTCCTTTTCCAGGGACTGGTCTCTCCTGACAACATGTCCAAAGTATGTAGGACGAAGTCATGCCATCCTTGCTTCTAGGGAGCACTCTGGCCATATTTCTTCCAAGACAGATCCGTTTGTCCTTTTAACAGTATTCTTTGTCAGAACCACAATTCCAATTCTTTGGGTCTTCTTTGTTCACGGTTCGACTCTCACAGGCATATGAGGCCACTGAACAGACCATGGCTTTGAGGAATGCCTCAGACAGGCAAGGCCGTTGGGCTCCCTCCTGACCTTCTTAGGAACTTTGACAGATACTAAGGGAGGATGTACACGACGATGGTGATGAGTTTGTCATGTCACAACTTTGGCAGGACTACTGATTAGGAACTGCACTGGTGATGGAGACAAAAAGATCACTAATTCCTATTTCACTAACTTGGAGTTTGATCATCTCTTTTTGACAAATGTTTGTGGAACTCTTCCACTTGCCAGACACTTTTGCTGTGTGTTTGGGCTTCTGTGGGGAATGGAGTCTATCCTTGTGAAAATAAAGTCTCTAAGTCTGAAATGATCTAATGTAGTATCTAATAAGTTGTGGTATGCATTAAATAGGGTCAGGGTAGGGTGCCATCGGAGGTCTGAGCAGGTCAGACCCCTTGGTGAGGTGAAGATGGTAGCATCAGCTTGGCAGGGTGGGGAAAAGTGTCTTCGGCAGAGGGAGGAGCCTTTGCAAAGATCTCAGTTGGGCATGAGGGCATGGGCCTTGGTGTCCTAGCAGACATGAGAGGAGGGAGGCCTGCGCTGTGAGAATGCAGTGCCTGAGGAGGCTGTGGCTGTGGTAAGACAGAAAGGGCTGAGGGGCCAGATTCTACAGTCTTGAAGACCATGGGGGAGAGTTTTGGGTCTCAGGGGAGGTGCAACGGAACCTATTGTGTGGCTTTCAGCAGGAAAGTGACAGAATAATATGGCTTAGAATAAATGAAATTTCCTTAAGTCTAATTCTTTCAGCCAGAATCTATGCCGTGACAGGAACTAGAATAATCTAAAGGTGAAGGGTGGGGCAAATTTACAGCCATTGACCTCATTGGGCTGTAACTTTTAGAAGAGATTAGGAACACACATGTGTATAACCTAAGCTAGAAGTGAGCAATCGTGTGGAAGAGAGTTGGAGATCCAAGAAAGGAACTTCCTGCTGCAGATTGGGGTTCAGGAGATGAGGGGAGAAGAGAGAAGGTACAACATTTACTACTGATTACGAACTGGCCTTCATCCACGTGGTCAGCATTTAGAAACCACCAGCTCCTCTTTGGGAGAAAGATGAGCTGTTCTGCTCCCCCAAACACTTAGAGTCTTGGAAACTCACAGGGGCAGTTCTACCCTGTCCTGTAAGGTCACTATGAGTTGGCATATACTCGATGACAATGAGTTTGATTTGGTTTGGTGTTCAGAGGAGTCCTGGTGACACAGTGGTTATGCATTGGGCTGCTAGCCCCAAGGTCAAAGTTCCAAACCACCAGTCACTACCTCCACAGGCGAAAGACAGGGTTTTCTACTCAGGTCAACAATTGTGTTGATACTCAGAGGGACAGTTCTACTTTGTCCTACAGGGTCACTATGAGTCTGCATTGACTCAATGGCAGTAAGCTTAAAAGCAAATCAGAATGCTATGGCTTAGGCCTATTGTGATTTGCTCACGATGAGACAGTGTTCAAAAGCAGAGATGGGGGATCAAAGCCCATCTTCCGTGTAAGAGTCACTCAATCCCCAAGCCAGTAGCTCCACTGAATCTCCATTTTCTTACTTAAGGATAACTACTTGAGAACCAGGGTAATGGCATTATCTCAAGGAAAACATTAAACCTAGTACTCAATAAATGTTAGTATCAAAGATCAATTTGTAGGTGGGGGTAATGATTTTTGCCTGCCTTGTCGATGTGATCAGATATACGTGTGCAAGAAGCAGTACTATTTTGAATGCTTTGGATGATGTTCATTGCATTCACTAAATTCTCTTTTGACTGAGTCCACTCCCCCCCTCACCCCCACCCTCGGCCCACACCCAGTGGTTTGCACATTCCACTTAATTGTAATGACCAGATTCCTTGTAGAATCTAAGCCTCAACTAGTTCACCTTTGTGTTTATTGGTCTCGGCTTGGTGTCGCAGACATCATAGGTTTGGGGATATGTTTAATGGGGGAATGAGCTAGTTAAATCAAGAGAGAAACTAGGGCTAGAGGGCTGGGCATCTGTCCCTAATCAAGGGTTCTGACAGGTCAGAGAGGTTTGTATTGTGATGATCTGAGTGAGAGTCAATGCTGTGAATGCCACGAGGGCAGGAAATGCATCTCTCCTTCCTTTATTTTCTGCATAGTAGAGCCGGTTACCTTCCTGATCACAGAGAAAATACGAACCAGACATCAGTGAAACCCCACAGGGAAGCTAAAAGCAAAAGGGTTAAAGGTAATGGTGACATGTCAGTAGGATGTGAATATGGTCCTCTTCCAAAGAGACGGACCCCAGGTGTGGCCCCTTACCTCACCCATGTTTATGTCTTCAGAACCTTGCCTTTCCCCCACCTGATGAGCCACCCCTAAAAGTCAGATGTCTGTGTGCCACTGGTTTGACCTTGATGGGGTTAAGGGCCACATCTCTCCCTTGGATCCAATGAGTTTCTCAGAGCAGGGCATCGCTTGTCTTCAGAATGTAGCACAAAGGCCTTTGAACTGCCATTGAAGAGACAAAGGAAGAAGTAGTGGTCCCCATGTGGCCATCCGGCTGCTGGAGCCCCTCTCAGGAAGGTCTTCCGCTTGTCCCCAGGGGCTCCCCCATAATTGGATTAATCTCCCACTCTTCAGTCGGGAGGTTTATGGACATGGCTTCGCTCTGAAACCTCACTCCTCTGCCCCTCCAGCTCAGGGACTACCCTTCCTGCCCTTCAGCATTAGAGAGGACATGGATGGCATGGGTGCATAGAGGCCTCTCAGCCAGGAAGAAGCCCTAGGAGGCAGCAGCCAGCATTCTTCTGGACTCCTCTTCCTTGTTCTAGGGGTGTGGGGGGAGAGGGTGGGGGAGGGAAGGCCTGCAGAGCCTCAGCATTGAGCTACGTAATGCTCGGGATGATGCTTACACTCACAGGTGCTAGCTCCCAGGTGTCAGCCCACAATACACATGAAAGATTACTGAAATATTCTGGGGAAGCATTTGATTTCTTACATAACTGCCTTCCTCGAAGTTTAAGAGTTTCTCCTTGTGTCACTGTTTGAGTCTGTTATAGATGAAAATTGGTTCTCTCCCCCAGTGTCCCCTCTCTGTCATTATGACCCTTTTGATTATTTATGGTCCTTCGGTGATGTGTCTAAACACTTCATGTCAAACCAAACACTCAAAGCAATGCCTGATTGAACTCAGCAGAACTGAGGACTGGAGTAATAAGTCATGCTCCTTTCCAAAGTCTGTGGGTGAGAACATAAGGGTGCAATATTTCTTGTGAGATATGTTGGTCTTATTGACTCCATAGCTCCATTTTGGGAAATACATATCATAGAATTAAATAGAGATGCGTATGAAGAGGCATAGATAAAGATGCTCAGTGCACAGTAATAAATCATAGTATTAAAGAAATGGCAGCAGCCTGCCACCTCAAAACATTTCTTAAATAAATCATAGTCTTTCTTCTATCAAATTTGCTTCCACTAGTTGGCCTAGGCTCCCCCTCATACCACCTGTGGTAGCAGGATACATGGACCAATAGGTGGCATCATGATAAACAGAGCAAAGATTGAAATTGTCAAGGATTTTGTCTCGCTTGGATCCACACTCAGTGCTATGGAAGCAACAATCAAGGGGACAAATGGCACATGCATTAGAGAAATCTGCTGCACGTGACCTCTTTAAAGTGCTGAAAATCAAGTATGTTGCTTTGAGGACTAAGGTGTACCTGATCCAAGTCATAGTATTTTCACTCCCCTCTTATGCATGTGAAAGTTGAACATTGAATTAGGAAGACTATATAAAAATCGATGATTTGAACTATGGGGTCAGCAATGAATATTGAAGTATCGTGGACTGTTAAGAGAACAAACAAACCTATCTTGGAAGACATACAGCTGGAGTGATCCTTAGAGGCAAGAATGACTAGACTCCATCTCACACATCTGGGATGTGTTTTCAGGAAAGATTAGTGCCTGAAAAAGGACGTCCTGTTTGCCCAAGTGAAGGGAGAGAGCAAGAAAGGAAAACCTGTGAGAAGATGCATTGACCCTGCAACGATAAGCTCAAACATAAGAACAAGTCTCAGGATGGTGTTTGTGTGGTTGTACATAGAGTTGCTGTGAGTCAGAACCAACTGGACTGCACCGAACAACACCAACAACACACCGCCTCCGGAGGAAGGAATGCCCTTTGTCTTTGGTCAGCTTCTTTCTATTGAGCCAGAGGCTTTTTCTCAGTCACCCCTAACATTGCCTCCGGCCATTAGTTCACTGGGCGCATGGGTTGTCACTGTCACAAAACTCTCTTGAGAATCATGTCAAGAGGTTGACTAGGTATGTGGGCAATGACAGCTAACGGATAAAAAACTGAAGTCCATAGACAAAGAGCTGGGGATACAGGATGCATATGGCCAGAGGCAGTACTGTGGCTATCAGTTAGGGGTGGTGAGAGAGTCCAGGTTTGTTGTGCCAACCTGGCCGATAAACACATGTGGGTTTAATTGAAGGGCAGAAGGGCAGAGAGATAAATGAGCCTCGCCTTTCTAGTTCTTGGGTCTCTTGCTTTGTGATGGTCGGAGCAGGGTGCAGCTGCCTTAGCCAGTTCCCTGCTTCAGCTGACAAGGCTCGTTTCCTGCAAGACATCCCTGAGGAAAAACTGCATGGATCTACCCCAATGTAGCCCTGGGTGCTGGAGCAGCCGTGTGGAGACCCCTGCCAGCGCTGAGATGCTTACACGTTCACTGATTTGGTTTTCCTCCTGCAGTCGACATCATTGTGTGTGTTTTGTGACATTGAGGAGGACTTTGTAGATTGGTGTCGGACATATGGGCTAATGTTGGACTTAGGGGCTTGGACAGCACTGGGTTGGGATGCTTTCTTAATGTACACTTACCCTTTATATAAAACTCTCTCTTATATACATATGAGTTTCTGTGGATTTGTTTCCCTGGTTTACCCAGACTACCACAGGTGGCCTGGAGCTGGCTTTTGAGAAAGGGTGGGAGGTTCCTAGAAGACAATACACATTGGAGAAAATAGAGGGACTTGGCTCTTGGTCATCATCCAGAAAGTTCCTTCCCAGGGAGGACCATGGGGGCAAGAAGGAGCTTTTCCAGGGCTCTGTCTTTTCTCTTTGAACGCTGAGAACAAAGCTTTCGGAGCAGGGGAAAGTCATGAAGCTGATCTGGTTGTGTGTGCCCTCTGCAATGCCTTTGGTGGATGATAGTGTGCTCTGTTTGTGGATAACAATGTTCATATTATCCCCTCTGGTGCCATGCTTCTATAAGCTTCCCATCTA
Organism: Echinops telfairi; assembly: GCF_000313985.2. NCBI lineage: Eukaryota > Metazoa > Chordata > Mammalia > Afrosoricida > Tenrecidae > Echinops > Echinops telfairi. The sequence continues at coordinate 2,509,416 of NW_022111373.1, forward strand.
TTGCTGCCCTATCCTAAAATCACCCAGATCCCAGATGCAAGCCAGCAAAATGGCTTGTCCTTCCTAAGGCAGATCAAATGCAGCCCTCCAAGAATGGGGTGCTTTGCTCTGGTGACTGGAAAAGTATCTTTTTTCATAGGCATCCCACAATCATGAAGTGTCCCCAGGCCACTCATGCAAATACTTCCCAAGATGACAGCTTGAGAACGAGTGGTGACATTGCACTCTTGTGGGCACACCTGAACTTACAAACCATTCGCCAGGAGCTTTGTGAGCCAAACCTTCGGCTCCTCCTGACACCTCCTGGGAAGAGGCAGGATTATGAATGCTCAGGGCCGGGATCCCACATTAAATTCTCTGCCTTGGGCTTGCTTTATTGCTATTTGATTTTTTTTCCAATTAGTGTGTCCATGGCTAAAGATTTCCTCTAAGGTCTCAGGGCGAGAGAAAGAACTCTTTATTGGACCAGTGCACAGAGAACAGCAGCAAAACATGAAATCAAAGATGAGTGCCGAAGGTCAGGGGGTAAAGCAACCATTTCTGTTGTGCCCCCTTGTTAGGAAGACATGGATTTTTAAAAGAGAGTCCACCACTATGTCCTATCCTAAGGAAATAAAGAATGCTCGGATGTTCATTTATATTTCCCTGATAGCATGCTATTACACTTAAGGCTTGGCACTTTTCCTTAATGAAGCAGAACTCCAGGTGGGGCCTGTACGAGTATGTGTGAAACAAAGAGTTTTGCATGTAGACCCCAATGGCTGTGTTTGCTTAATAAGCTGACTTTGAGTGAAAATGCCACTACCTGTTCCACACAGAGCCCCTCGGTGCCCCTGGCCAGGCACTGTCACTCCGGTAATGAGAGGTGACGGCAGAGGCCGGCTCCCACCAGTAACCGCAGTTTACATAATCATGACACCCTGCTAATCGTCAAGCTCTGATCAGGAAACACCGTGGGCACGGTGCCTTTAGGACTGGAAGTAGGGGTGACTAAGATCCTAGGGCACATGCATACATTTGTGGGAAAATTCCGTTACCTCTTACTTTTGTTTCCCAACCTTTGAAGCCCTCTCATATGCACTTGGTTTCAAATCTAAGGAAACCTTGCTCAGGTGATTTCCAGAACCTTGTGGGAAAACACCAGAGGTCTGCTTTTGTGATGTGGCAAGTTACTTCCTCACTTTACGTTTTGTCCAAATTGTCCACACAAATTGTTTCTGGAATGTTGAAATGAACTCGGACACCGGACGAGGAAAATCCTAGGCCTTAGTGAACTGAAATAGACTGGTACTGGCCGTTTTGAATTGCACAGTTAGACAGACAGCTGCTAGGCCAGAGAGGACAAATGGAAGAGAATGGCATAGCATTTCTTGTCAAAAAGGACATTTCAAGATCCATTCTGAAGTAAAACACTCGGTGGTAGGGTAATAAGCATACTCCTACCCAACTGTCGTTCACATTTTCTCACCAGCCATGACGGGTGATCATGGTAGGGGCTTTTCTGGGGTCGTGCCCAGAGGTTGGCTGTTAATAGCAAACTCAACAGGGAGAAACCAGCAGCTTCTCTGAGGGGAAAGCTAGGCTTCCTACTCCCGTACTGAGCTGTAGTCCGGGAAGCCACAGTGTCGTTTTGATGGCAGTGACTTTTTGAGATTAATGAGGAAAAATGGAAGTTTTACCAACTTCTGCAATCTGAAATTTATCAAAAAATGCAATCAAGGCACATTGAATGTAAATGTTGGAAAGAATAAAGGATCATAAGTAGGAAAAATAAAGCTCTGGTAATAGACATGCTACTGGAGATTACATGGTAGTATTTTGCAAAATAAATTATTCATTTGAAATACCATTTTCAACAGCATAAAGGCTGACACGCGTGCACACACACATATGAACCTTATCAAATGGAACACACAAGAATTCAATTGACAACATGTGTGGAAAGAGGTGATGGAGACGTTCTATACCTGTTAATATAAGGCCAAGGGCAAATTGCGGAACAGCCTTTCAATTGCTTATATGCAGGTTCAAGTTAAAGCTGAGGAAAATCGAATCAAGTCCACAAAAGCCAAAATACAGCCTTGAGTATATTGCACCTGAATTTAGAGAACATCTCAAGATTAGATTTGTCTGCGTTGTACATTGATGACAAACAATCAGACTTGTGGGTATGGCATCAAGGATGTTATGAAGAAAACAAAAGGGCATTAAAAAGACAGGAAAGAAATAAAACATCAAAATGTATGTTAGAAGAGAGTTTCAAACTTGCTCTTGAGCATAGAGTAGCTAAATGAATGGGAGAAATGATGAAGTAAAAGAATTGAAAGTAAGATTTCAAAGGGTAGCTCAAAAAAAAAAGTCAAGTATTATAATGAACTGCAGAGATCTTGAGTTAGAAAGTCAAAAGGAAAGACATACTCTAACATTTCCTAAGTTAGTTATACTAAAGAAAAAAGTTCAAGCTTTCTATTGGCAACAGATTGAGTGATGCAGGAAGCATCGTGAGAAGATGGGAAGGATATGCATTCATGACACCAAAAATAATTGGTTGACAGTCAACCATTCCAGAAGAGAGCATATAATCAAGAACTGACAACAGTGAAGGAAGAGGTCCAGCATGCACTCAAGGCACAGGCAAAAAATCAGACTCCAGGAATTGACAGAATCCCAATTAAGATGTTTCAGAAAATGAGTGCAGCACTACAAGAACTCATTTGTACATGCCCAGAAATTTGGAAAGCAGCTCCTGGCCAAATGAATGGAAGAGGTTCATACCTACTGTCATTCCAAAGAAGAGTGACCCAACAGAATGTGGAGATGATCAAATAATATCATTAAAATCACATGCAAGTAATTTTTTTTGCTGAAGATCATTCAGAAATGATTGCATGCTTGATAAATTTCAACAGGCAACTGCCAGAAAGTCAAGGCAGATTCAGAAGAGGATATGAAACAAGGAATATAATTGCTGATGGCAGATGGATATTACCTGAAAGCAGAGATCACAGATGACCAAAAAAGTGTTTACCTGTGTTTGATTGATTATACAAAGGTATTCAACTATGTGGATCATAACAAATTGTGGATGACATTGTGAAAAATGGGAATTCCAGAACATTTAGTTGGCCTCATGTGAAACCTGTACATATACCATGGTATACATATACTAGGCAGTCTATTGAACCGAACAAGGCGATCGTGCGTAGTTTAAATCAGCAAAGGGGTATGCCAAGGTTGTCTCCTTTAGCCATACTTATTCAATCTGTATATTGGGCAAATAACTCACTAAGCTGCACTCTATAAAGAATAGGACATCAGGACTGGAGGGAGGAAGACTTATTAACCTGCAGTATGTATATGACACAACCTTGTTTATTTATATTTTATTTTTTAATCATTTTACAGGGGGCTCGTACAACTCTTATCACAATCCATACACCCATCCATTGTGTCAAGCACATTTGTACATTTGTTGCCATCATCATTATCAAAACATATGCTTTCTACTTGAGCCCTTGGTATCAGCTCATTGGTTTCTTCTCTCTCCCTCCCTCACACCCTCAATAACCTTTGATAATTTATCAATTATTATCATTTTGTCATGTCTTACACTGTCTGACGTCTCCCTTCACCTACTTTTCTGTGGTCCGTCCCCCAGGGAGCGGGTTATATGTAGATCCTTGTCATCAAAAACCTTGTTGATTACAAGCAAGGAAGCACTTAGTGTTGAAGATCAAAGCTATTGCATTACTCATCAAAATAAAGATTATAGAAATCATGATTGAACCCATAAACAACATCAGGATTAACAGAAAGATTGACATTGTTTCCTTTCACTTCACTTTCAATATTTCATTTCACTTTGTTCCACAATCCCTGCCCAGGAGAGCAGCAGTCAAGTAATCAAATGATATAGCATTGATCAAATTGGCTTCAAAATACTTCTAAAGTGGTTTTAAAAAAGCAAAGGTGTCACTTTGAGGATGAAGATGCTCCTGACCCAAGCTATTGTGTTTTCAGTAGCCTCAAAGGCTTGGGAAAGCCAGACAATGGATAAGAAAGATGGGATGAACTGGATTTGGGGAAGAATGAAATACACCATGGGCTGCAAATCTATCTTGGAAGAAGTACAGCCAGAATGCCCCTTCACTCAAGTATTTGGGGCACGTTATCAGAAGGGACCAATACCTGGATAAGGACCTTCTACTTGGTAGAGCACTGCATAAAAGAGGAAGCCCCTGAATGAGATGAACTGGCAGGGTGGCGACAACATATCAGTGGTGGCAAGCGTGGCGAAGGTCTGGCTGGCAGTGCTGCATTCTCTCGTAGGTAGGAAGGGTCGATGTGAGTTGGACACAGTTCGGAGGCTTCTAACAAGGACAACTTTTAAATGTAGAGTAGCTTCTTGCCACAGAGAGATTTTTAAGGAAATGTTGGCAGTCTCTGAAAGCCTTTAGTGCTTCAAGACCTGAATGAGAATAAAAAAGTTAAAGTATGCCCTTCCTCTAATAAATTTAGTCATTAAGAGGTATTCAATATAATAATTATATATAATAATAATAATTACATGTAAAATGTGTTGTAGGAAATGCCCTTAATATAATTCCAGCATTATGTTTGAATTCTTTGTCAGATTCTCCTACATAGTAGGTATTTAGGAGGGTGAAAGAGTAAAACCTCTCTCCATTTTTAGTCATGTTTGCAGTATCTTTACCTTTACTTTTGAAAGCTTTGCTTAAACCAAACCAATGTGGAGTTTATTCTGATCCCTGCAAACCCCGTGTGTGTTACAGTGTAGCACTTCTCCAAAGGGCTGTCAAGCCTGTTACCCTTCAGAACTAGAGCTCCCGGTCTTTCTTCTGTGGCTCCCCTGGGTGTGTTTGAACCTCCAGTGCGTAGTGTAGTAGTGTAGTCATAGAGTGGAAACCGTTTTGCCAGCCAGGTCCCTCTGTTTTAAAAGACCCTCAGAATAGACTAATGTGAAAATTTAGTTCAGATGGGATTGATCTCACTTCCTGGTCTCCCCTGAAACCTTTGAGGACTGGTCAGGAAGCTTTGATCTAGATGAATATCCTCTTCCCCGCCCCCTCCTTTCTGCATAGGGCGAACTTGCTTCAACTCACTGGCCTGGACAAACTGCTCATCTTTCAACTGTGCTGTAGGACAGAACTGGCAGTTAGGCAGAGACTAGAAGTATAGATTTTTTTTTTTGGAATTCTGAAAATGGATTTCTTTTAAGATTATTTTTTAAAAACAGACCAGCCATACATGGTTGTAAGAGAATCAAATGAGGGGAAGACATATAAGCAAAATAGTAGCATTTCCCTCTCTTCTCTCTCAGTCCTGTATTCCTGAGGGTATTTTATGTGGTTACTGTGTGTCCTTTTAAATAATTTTCAATTTACTTATATATGTACATACTGTGTTTTTCAGAAATTCTCCTCTGGGCTCCCATCTCTGAAGAGTGGGTGTTTCCCCTCCACTTTGGGCATTATATAGTTCAAATGAAGGAAGGGTCATGGTGTCCCTAATTGGAATGAATGATAGTCCAGAGGTCCATTCCAGAAGATGTCTATGATTTTCAAGTTATATCTATGCCAGCCACACATCTTTTCGGTGACCCCGACTCTGCCCTAACACTTGGAAAACATCTCCTTTCCGTAGGGATTAACAGGTGCTTCAGAATCACTTGGAGATTTTGTTTGGAGGCATGCCTATGGGCTAACCACTATGTTTACTTGAGGGCCTGTTTGTCCATCCCGATATGGCTGATATGACTCTTGTCTTCCTCACCCAGGCTGAGCACAGGGACCACGCTGCATAACTAGATTGGCTTCCCAGTGGTTGGCTCTCAACTTGAATGAGGAGATGCCTCCATCCTGATTCCTGGGCCTTGCCTAGCGAGGGTGGACCCTTTCTGTCCCTCGACCACATCCTCCTCCTGGGGCTGTTGGAAGGAATAAATGAGACAGTTGATGTAATAACTCAAAACACATTAGCTATTATTAGTAGTCATCATAGTATCAACAGCAGTTTAAGAAGTACTCAATAAATGTGTAGCTGCTGTTATCTCTATTACACATTTGTTCCTTTACATTTTAACAGCACATCTTCTGTACCATCTGGAGTGGCCAGAGCACATAAGACCCCGATTTCTACAGAAGCTACCCCCCTGAGACCGACTGCTCTTTCTGCAGTTCTCTGCTAGCGTGTGTTGGTTCATTGGGCCCTCTTAGGACAGGAGCTGGTGTCTGGGACCATCTTCATTTGGACTAAGAATGAGACTCGTGAGCCCATGTATACCGGGATGGAGAATATCTCATGTGGGAGCCTGTCTCTTTCATCAAAGCAGCTTTTGTAAATGACACAGGCCATTATGCTCCTCCTGTGTAATTTTATGACTTACTATAATGACTCAAATAACCCTAACAACAGAGGAATTATAGCGTCATTTTACATGACAGATTATTTCAATGGTTAACATGTTTTTCATTTCAATTAACATTCATTATTTTGTCTCTGGTTCAAAATAGCCACCATGTCAACTCTGAGTATCTTCCATCCCTACTTTAGAAGCAATTAGTTTTGATTTTGCAAACAAATTCAGGTCTGGTTTTGAATGTGCAGTTTAATATTAGCATGAAAATAAACACTTGTAATCCTGGCTGCCTACAAACAACCCATATATTGCTAAAAAAAAAAAAAAGATCATTCTTGAGTGTTTTTTTGTTTTAAATTATTCTTCTGATCTGACAAGTTTATCTGAAAAACCCAGTGAGAGAGCAGAAGCCAAAAACCAAACTCTGCCGTGGAGTTGATTCGGACTCATAGCGATCCCATGGGACAAGCTCCAACTGCCTCTTTATGGGGCCACAAGTCTCTTTTTTCTCAGGTTGTACTTTTCCCATATGGTTGGCACCTCAACATACAACCCACGACACTGCCAGGGTTCCTGGAGAAAGCCCAGCAGAAGGTCCTATGACTGGGTCTGCTTGTATTAGCCTCGGCTTTTCCATCTGATAAATGGGGCTAATCGTGGCATCTACCCTCAGAGTGGCTTTGTGTCTAAGGAATTGAGGGTTTTGCATTTAGGGCATTTAGCGTGGCCTATAAGCAAATCACACAGAGTGCTGCTGCTCTTCCTTATGATCTGGATTTGCTTTATTGCTCCATCAGTTAGTCACATGCCAAGTGAAGCAGCTCCGCCGACAGCTGTGCAAACATGGTAGGACGTGCAGCATGTTGTGTATGGGACCTCTGAAAACTGGAATAAAAAAGGTAACAATTCTATGGCTTATTTTTTAGCACTAATGCCCATGCCATCATTAAATTATTTCAGACATAGGTTGAGTTTCACCCAATGGAATTGATGTCATGAAATTTATATGTACACGTGTAGTTTATCACTTTAAAATACATTCTGGAAGCCTCTCTCCTGTTACCTCCTAGCCACAGACACTGGCTATGAGTTCGCTCTCCCCATGCTCCAGGGAAGTGCTGGGTCACTCTCTGTCCTAATGGTGAGAAGCCCCGGGGCATAGACTTGCCTTAGGTGATCTTAGTGGAGAGCAGGTAGGGTCCTTTCAGAAAGACTGGAATTTCACTAGCCAGAGAAAAGCGGAGGTAGGATGGAGAAATGCCAGTAGGAATGGTGTGTTAGGTCAGAGAGAAATCCACATAGTGGTGCAGAGACACCAAGCTCCTCAGGGACTTCTGGGGAATAACTGAGAGTGGCTTGAGAGGGAGGGAGGGTGGGAGGGAGCGGATCTGAATGAGCTGAGTGAGTGAGTATGTGAATGTGTGCATATTAGGGACCGGTGTAGAGGAGGCAGTGAACTTGTGAAGGTGGACTATGACAGTTTAATCCTTGAACCAGGTTTACACTAGACGTGAGAGGAATGGACGAGGATCCTTGTCAAGTAGTGGGTTACACAGTGGGCTGCTCACTGCAAGGTCAGCCGTTTGAACCCACCAGCCACTCTGTAGAAAATGATGAGACTTTCTGCTCCCAGGGAGATTTACAGCCTTAGAAACCCAAAGGGTCAGTTTTACCTTGTCACATAGGATCTCTGTGAATCAGAATCGATTGGCAGTGCTTTTGACTTCAGTGTTCTGGTCAGGAGTGGGGAGAAGAGGGAGCTTTAAATAGGGAAGTTATGTGATCAGGATGGTCTTTAAGAATCATAACTCTTCTTCGAAAGTAGAAACGCTGGGAATGTTGGTAGGCTTTTACAACCCAATTGAGAACAAGCAGTTGAACAAGAGGAGGAATGCCAGTGATCTGCTGATTTCCTGCCTGTTCTGCGTGGCAGGGATCTTGCAGGTTGGTGCAGGCCAGTGGATTATGTAATGTGTCTCTTCTCGCCAAAGTCTCGAATTCCCAACAAACAACCTTTGCCTGCCTGGGTCAGGTAAGAAGGCGGGAGAAGACACTAACGTGGGAGTAATTATGAACACGATTACCTAGGATGCCATCTGCTATGTATAGGAAATGAGCTCTCTGAGAAGCAGGAGAGGGATCTCATTATCAGCAAGAGCCAGGAGTGGAGCCCATCTTCTGGACAAAATGTCCCTGCGCAGTGAACCTCCTGGATCCAGAGGAGCAGCAGCAGAACCAGGAGGCAGAGCATGGAACAGAGTGATGGCCTTCCCAGCCCGCGGAGAAGTAAAGCTGAATGCTTTTGTACAGGAGGCTGACTTGTAGTGGGGTGCCTCTGGGCCCTTAATTCAAGAAGCTGTTTCCTGACCCATGAAGCTTTGGGTTGAGGCTCACAGCAAAGTAGTATACCCCTTTGGGAACTTATTAGCAGACACGAAAGACCTTTATAACATGTCCTGAAAAAGAGCCCAACCCTGAGCATTTCTCACTAGCATTACAACCTATTAACTTCCTTAAAAAACTCTTTAATCACAACTTTCGTCTGGGGATTCTGTACATATAAGATAAGATAGAGACCAGCTCTTATCTTAAAAATCTACCGGGTTCTAGAAAGGGGCGTGACCTGCAATGAGAAAACTTACAGATAAGAAAAAGGAGTTCCGCAACGGGGGACACTGCAGTGTAGACACTCCAGGGCTCAGTCCTTTATTCAAGGCAGGTTTAAATATATTCCCTGCACATAGCCTGCGACACATGACAGGTTTACACAAAGGGACAGCTTATAATTATTTGAGGGTGCAGACAGGAGGGGAGGACAAGGTTGGGCACATGAAGTAACTGATAAGTTTGCAGACCGATGCCTTCTGCAGCTGTAGTCAGGGAATGCGGCAGCCAAGTGTCCATTGATCCCAGGTGGAGACAGGACAGCCAGGGCTTCATCAGCTCCCATGGCTGAGCCATCAGCGTGTTCCCACAGACCACGAACCACGGAACGTGGTGGCCCTGTTTGCCTAAGGAGCAAACAGCTTTCCCCCCACATAGGGAGCCATTGCAATTGGATAACATAACCTAGTGATCCAGTGGAGAAGTAAAATAGAGACCATGAATTAAGACACCAGAGTTGGGATTTTCTGTGGGATACTAGCTGGTCGGGAGTGTGGGTGCCCCTCAGCAGCAGTCAAGCTGGGATGGAGTAGGAGCTCAGCAGCTGATGGAAGGATCTGCCCTCAACCCCAGGTGGTAAATGCCTGTGGCATTAGGCATAGCCATCCTATCAAGATACCTTGGTCGGTTTTCACTCTTCATTGACTTCCTGTTTGAAATATCGCAAGTTAGTGACCTTAGTTCCTTGTCTCAACTGGGTTGGCTGTTTCTTTAAGACTTACTCTGAATCTTGGGAAATATACAGAGAGTAGCTATGGTGGTTATGCTTCTCTGGGCTCACACATACTTGGATTTGCTAGATTTTCTATTCCCCTAATAAAACCTGGTCTCTGGAGGAACCACCAATTTCCATGTGATCTCCATGAAGGCCCTAAGAGGTAAGGAACACCTGGATTTGCCCCATTCATTAATATCAAGAAAAACAAAAACATCTTAGCCTTTTCACTGAGGTCCCCACAAAGCATAGCCCATGACCACCAGACATTGGGTCTGCTGGGCCTACCAAGGGAGACCCAGAGACATTGTTTAAAAGAGTTTAATTTATAAAACTAAGTGCTGATAATGAATGTAAACCACCACTCTCAAGTCAATTCTGACTCACAGGGCCCCCTAGGATTTCCAAGGCCATGGAAGCAGGCTGCCACACCTTTCAGAGGGACTGCTGATGTAACAGCTGTCCTTTTGGCAACTAAGAACGTCAACCACTGTGTCACCAGGCTGCCTTCTCATGAAACCACAGGTGCCAAGTAGTGAACTAGAATCGCTCCAGTGCAGCGGATCTCACGACAATGTCTACCAAGTAACTCCTGTACAATTCTGCAGGACCCTTTCCATCCCTGTCCCCAACACCTTATTTGTAAGACTGAGTTGTTGGACGAGCTGAGTTTTAGGCTATTTTCTGGCTCTGGCATTTTGTGGCTTCGTAATGGTCTGCTGTGTCGCTCTTGCAAGTGGTCAGCACATGGAGGGCTGGGCACCATCGGACAGGGGCCCTCTGCACATTCTTGAGGCACCAGTGGCACCTGCCAGCTGCACCTCTTCGATTCTCCTTCGTGAACTTAATTCCATGGTGAAGTTCAGGTCCAGAGACAGAGATGACTTGCCATTATCTGGTGATTGATGGCTCATTCCATCTCTCCCTCCAAGCCATTGACGCAGGGTTCATTCCTCCCCTCCGTGACTTTGGCTAAGCTCCCCGTGGGTGTCTTTCCTCGCAGGCATCATTGCATGTGGTTATATCCATTCTAGCAAAGCTGCCCACTCTTTGGAATTTATAGCCCCTTTTGGGGAACTCATAACAAGAATTGCCTCCGCTGTGGGCATGCATGCTGGGGACTGACCCAGGAGAGGGGCTGCCAGACGCGGGGACTTCTGCTTGCATTTGCTGATTCATTATCGGTGTCAGACAATCTGCTGTGTGAATGATGATAAATGCACAGTGTTCAGCTGAAGGAATCATGTACTCTAAGATTAACCCTGTGCTGACGGCCTGCTCATCCGCTTCATGGAGCCCCACTGCTCCCCGTCCCTTTGTTGATGGTCCAGAATAAACCTGGAAAGTTTAAAATAGGTTTAGCAAAGGATAAGAGGATAATGCCCATGTCATTTTTAAGCGCAAATTATATATTTTTTCCCCCCAGAAGTAAAGGCAAGGGCTAGGTGGTTTGCTATTTTGGAATCAGGGAGCCCTTGAAGAGAGAACACTTCTGATCGACAGGAAGGTACCCCAAAAGAGACTGAGAGAGATTAGAGAGGAACGCTCCAGCCCTGCACTCTGGCTGCAGCTGTGGGAAGGTCATCATGGACAGACCCATCGCCATCTGCATGAATTTGGACAAGGCTCTTTCCCTCTTTGGGCCCCTCACCAGCAAAATGAGTGGGTTGGATGAAATGTTATCAAAAGAACCATCTAGGCCTTTCTTCTCTGCTTCTTTGGTAAGAGAAGTTTCATTACTATGGCCCATGCAGCCTGGGATTCCTCATGGCCCCAAGGCTTGTGTTGTGGGTACATGGTAATCTTTTTTGATGTCACCTTTAGAAGACTAGGCAGTTAGAAAACACACCTTTCTCCTCTCAGTACCTCCTACAAATGGCTAGGGCAGGGGTGAGGTAGAAAAATAATAAACTTACTTTATTCATCTCCCTCTCTTATTCACTCTTCTTCATTTGGAAGAGGGTCCAAAACCAAACCCAACCCATAGCCATCTAGTCAATTCCGACTCCTAGACAGAGTGAAATGCCCCTTGTGGGTTTCTGAGGCTGTAACTCTTTATAGGAGTAGAGACTCATCTTTCTCCAGAGGAGCATCTGGTGGTTTTGAACTGGTGACCTTGTGTTTAGCAGCCCCACAGATAACCCACTAAGGCACCGAGGAGGTTACCACAAATGGAAAACCATTATTCCCAGGTTGGAGATTCATTCTACACACAGTGCAAAACATATTCCTACTTGTGGCCAAATGATGTGCTTCTGGGGAGTTAAATGTTCTTTCAAATGTAGTGATGTAGGATTAAGGCATATATATCTATGGCGATGATAATTTTGCCCTCTATATTCCTATCTACTGGGACATATAAGACTTATAATGATGGTTATCAGTTTTACTGATAATCCGAAGCTTCATCATGAGGACTGGAGTCCTGTGACCCAGTGGGTCAAGAAAGTACAAGGCCACTACCCAGAAGGTTGGTGGTTCCAACCCACCAGCTGCTCCTCAGGAGAAGGATGAGGGAGTCACCTTCTATAAAGATTTACAGCCTCCTAAACACAGTTCTACTCTGTCCTATAAAATCGCAGAGAGTCAGAATTGACTGCACAGCAAAGGTGTGGTTTGATTTATACTGAGGACTCTACTTACATTGGCTCATTTAATTCTCATACCATCTGTTGGAAATAGATGCTATTTTCTTTCATTTTATAAAAGATGAAACAGAATTACAGGGTTTGATATCCTGCCTGGGTTGCAACAGAAAAGAAGTGGTGGAGCTGAGATTTGAATGTGTGTTTCTGATTTCCGAACCAAACATTACCATCAGTTTGGAACATCTCAGGGGCACAATAATCACCTGATTGATGGGCTTGCCCAGAGATACCTGTCCTCCACCTGGAACTCAGTCCTATGGCCCCGACAGTCACTGCATGTACTTGTTGGGAAAGCAGCTTTGACTAAGAGAGAAAAGGGGGGCAGTAACTGCAGGCCTTTATTTCAGTGGTTTATGATACTCTGATGGGGTTCCTTCTGTGGACACAAGCCATCCTAATAGCGCCATTTGTCATTATGACAAAGGTTAGAATGGGGGGAGACTCAAGCAGCAATGAAAGAGTAGAATTCTGATTATTTTAGAGTTGAGAGTGACATCACCTCTGAGCCTCTGTCGATTGGCAAATTGGAAGCTGGACTGAAATTGCTTTACAATGTAACCAGAGACAGTTTTTTCCAGAGCAGTGATAAAATCGTCCGGTTGTGTTTGGAGATACTTTCCTATCTGAATTGCTTTCTGAGTCATATGTGTGTCGTCCATAGAGACGGCTGCCTATCAGAACTTCCTGAGCCCCAGAAGAGTCCTAAACTCTGAGCTGCTGTTCTCTGGGTCTGGTATACACTGCTTTGTATACACTACCACTGTACCAGGTAGTGACATTGATTTACCATCATCCAAGCTTTAAAAATGTAATATGATGTCTTTCTATGTCAATAAGTAATGGTTTATAGTAATGTTGATAGCTACATTATTTTCTTTGATCTCTCTGGTGGATCAAACCTAGGGCTCTGAAATAAAATCCTCACCTCCTTGAATGAGTTCGAACAGAAGGTGCCGTTAGGAATCGCCGCCTATTTGACCAACCCTCTGTGTTATTTATTTGGAGTCCCTGAGTGGTGCAAGGGGGAAAGATGAACCTTTCCATTCCCAGAAGCAGTTATGCTTTTGGAAATTCACAGGGAAGTTCTACACCGTTCTTTAGGACCACTAGGAGTTGGCATCAACTCGACGGCAGTGAGTGTATGAGTGAGTGAGTGGTACAAACAATTGCTATGCTTAGCTGTGAAACAAAAGGTGGGAGCGTCCTGTCTACCCAGTAGCCTGGTCACCTACTCCCAAAAGTTCACCATTGGCATATGGAGGCTAGTTCTACCCTGACACACATGGGGTCACCACGAGTTGGGCTTGATTTAATGACAACCGGTTCTAATTTATGTCTTTGACCTTTTTTATTCCAGAGGCCTGGAGGAAAGATTTGTGGGAATGGGTGTTTCAATTAATTTATACCCCCCCTTTTTTTACCACCCTTAGGCAAAAGAAGGGAAATGTGGCCCACAAACACTGGGTTGGAACTTCAAATTTGGTTAAGTGCAAGCCCTGCCCCATGGCCCAGTCAACCATGGTCTGCGGTTCTGATGGTCACACCTATACGTCCAAGGTCAGTCTACTTTGTTGTCTTTTCTTGTTAAAAATGCTGTGTCTACTTTTTCTGAAAACTGGGTCCCCAAGTCCTGCCCAAGAGAAACTACCATGTGAGCAGGCTCAGCGAAAACGTCTGATCTCAGAAACATGCAAAACACAAATGTTATGTCCTGTGCAAGGGGATTGCTCAGGATTTAGGGGAGGCGGGCAAATCTGAGCGTGGTGAAGAGCTTCTTGGAGAAAGCGACATAACAAGATGCTCACAATGCACAGGCACTCTTGAGTCTCCATGTGTTTTTGGATGAGAACACTGAATTCACAAATATGGGACGAGCTTCATTCAACTTCAGCTGGGAACACACATTCTACATGACCCTACGTGTGAATGACCACAGGAGCACGGTGAATATTGAAATGGGGATTTCAGATACAGTTCAGTGAGTCAGTGAAATTTCTAAAATAATGAATATCAACTCATTGGGCACAAAGAAGGCAGCCAGTCCCAGGGTCCTTTTGTATGAGCAGCAGATGGAAAGGTGTATGATACGAGCAGACATTTCATCTGGATTTACTATCTATTTAGAGTGTACCCTGTACTGCAGCGGGCCCTGACACTGCAGGGATAAGTGTGCTGTTCTTTCTGAGGGAGTGTCAAGCATGGCGATAGATCATTTTAATTCAAACCAATGGAGATAAAAATGGCTTCATAGAAAAAGAAACCAAGAGTAAAATGAATATATGCTTATTGGAGGAATGAGGAGAGTCTTCCCAGGGGTGAGGGCATTTAATCTTAGGGAAGATACAGGCAAGCTGGGAGGCTGGGATTAGGTGGAAGGAGTAGGAAGTAGGTGGTATATGGGGTTGACCATTTGTGCTTGGAATGGGCTCATTTCATGGGCAAATGGATTAAAGAAAGGGAAACCACAGAATCATGAAAGCTTGTCTCTTCATACTTTGACTCAACAAATGTAAAGAAAGTGCCTTCCTAGCGCCCAACGATCAGCAAAGGGGGGGTTGGTGTTGCCTTAGGAGTTTTCTGTAAGAGATGGCTAGGGGGTGGCGCAGGCAGGAGGGGGAGCAGGGTAGCAAAGCCGGGCTCTGTCCCTCCCTGTGTCCTGCAGTCTGTCTTGTTTCTGGTGACTAGAATCTGTGGTTGAGAGAGCTGTTCCAGTGACACTGCAAGGACATTGCCATATCACGCTGCAGGACCAGAGGCTTGGGTCTTTGGGCTGGAGCTTCTTCTCTGTCTCCTTCTCGCGACACAGACTGCTGACAGTTACTGTTCTTGGTGATCGTCATCCTGACCCTCACACACTTGGGCTTTTCCCCGCCTGTTTTCCTTCGAGTTCTTCTGAGCGGTGGGTACTCTTCCTTCTTGATTCTGTGTTGCATGGGTCAAATATTTTTGTCATTGAATGTAGAATTTGATCTTCTTAGATTTTCAAGGAAAAGGAATCGTAAGAAAGTATCGCTACCAGGATTTTAGTTTCTATATGCATGGGTTTATTCAAAATAAAATGTGTTTAAATCTGTCTCTGCAGCCAGTCTTTCAATGATAAACTCATCTTAGTCTCTTTAGGTTGTCTTCAAAAAACTGGTTCAATCCAAACAATAGTTTCTGAAGGGCTAGACTGGACCAATTAAATTTCAGACAGAGAAGTCAGCTCAAAACTTTATGGTGACCTTTGAGGGGAACCCACAAGTTTCATAGATTTACTCAAGGACAAGAGAATCATGGGGGCTTATTAGGAAGACATTTGAAAATTGCGTTGGTGAGAAAAAGTCAAGGGAAGTCAAGGTGAGGTATTTCTTCCATCAGAATGACACATCTGCTGATTCTGCCAAGGAGCTAAGACTATCTTACAAGAATTTATTTGGGCAACCAACCCTATCCATCATACAGCCCTGATCTTGCCCCTTCAAGTGTTTTGTTCCCAGAGTTCAAAGGACATGTATAAGGAACATGCTTTGAGTTCCTCGAGGATTCCAGGATTGCCCTTTGTTGTGGTGCACATGGAAGAGTGTAGTGTACTTTGGGAAAGGGTTTAAGAGATGGCAATACAGCCTTCAGAAGTGTATAGACTTATATAGATGATATGTTAGGAAACAATAGCTTTACATTTTGATGTTTTTGTTTTAAATGGGCTTCTATCACTTTGTAGAACTACTTTTGGACTCACATTGATTTTTCTAACAGAAGAAGAAGGTATGCCTGGCATATATTCAGATACATAGACTCTGCTTTAGGGCTTTAGGGGCAAGCCTGTTGCCTCGTTAGTTCTTTCGTTCATTCAACAAGTACCAATTGTGCTTCTGCTATGTGACAGAACTGTGCTAGATACTGGGGAAGATATTAAAGAAGAAGACAATAATTGACTCTTCTTTGCGACAAGACTTGATAATCCTTGTCATCTCAACTCTGGTCTGTCCTATGACTCAGTCCAAGGTCATACATCCTGGTCAAACAGGCTCTCAGCACCACTCAACTCAGCCCACCACACCTTTCTCCTTGCCCTTTCTCTTCTTTCCCTGATGCAAAACAGAACCGCGCTTTGAAATAGTTTGTCGTAATAGGACTTGCTTTTGATGCCACAAGCATTTCTGAAATAGTGGATTTACAGAGGACATTGATGAATCGTTTGTATTCTCCAGGCCCCAAATGCAGGTCAGGCCCTCATTGTCTTTCACCTAGAGCTGCACATGATCCCCTAGGGATCATGCTGAAATCCATATTCTAATATAGCAGATGTGAGATTATGTATTTCTAACAAGTTTCTAGGCCATGGCCAGACTGCTGGCCCACAAGTCACATTTTGAGTAGTAAAATCTTCCATTTTTTATAAGTACCTCCTGGTAGTTCACACTGCCTCTAGTCTACTCTTTCCCCTACTCTCAAAATCCAATTTCATATGACAGCAGGAGGGATATTTCTGTAGTCAAAGACTGCTCATGTGTGTCCCCTGCTTAAAAATCTTTGAGAGATTTCCACTTGCCCCTAGGACTCAGCCCAATCTCTTCATTGTTACCAACAAGGTCCTCCATGATCGATCCCTTTCCTATACCAGAATCACTTATCAGCCATTCATTCAATAGCTACTTGTGAAACTCTTGCTGTTCATTGAACATTTATTGTAGACATCGTTTAAAACAGAGGTGGTCCGATGGGGGAGAAGACAGACACCGTCTTTGCTCACTTGGAGGCTGCAGTCTGATAGGGGAGATAGAAGTAAGTGATCAAACAAGTCATTTCAAATGTTGTCAGTTCTACGGCGAGGAGCAGCATGATTCTTGGAGAGAGAGAATGGAGGGCAGAGGACTGCTTTCTAGGGCTTACTGGATGGAGGAGGTGTCTTTAAGCTGAAAATGAAGGCTGAGAAATAACAGGTCAAGGCTGTAAGATAGGATGACGTGTTCAAAGAACAGATTGGATGCCTTTGTGACCCAAATGGTGAATAGAGAGGCCCACGGGATGACAGGGAAGAAGAAAGAGGCAGTAAGTAACTATCTATTGTTGGTAGGTGTCATCCAGTCCTCCCAACTCAGGGTGCCCCCATGCCCAGCCCGCAGCATCCTCACAGTTGTTCCTGTGCCTGAGCCCGCTGTTGCGGGCACACTGTCAGTCCATCTTGTTGAGGGCCTTTCTCTCCTTCTCTGTCCCTCCATAGTAACATCCCTGCTTTTCCATGGGGTCTTGTGCAGCAGACTTACCTGACACAATGTGTCCTTTGATCTCTTGACTGCTGCTTCCATGAGCACTGATTGTGAATTCAAGCAAGGCAACATCTTTGACAATTCCAACTTTTTCTCCATTTATCAAGATGCTACCTCTTGGTCCAGTTGTGAGGATTGGGGTTTTCTTCACATCGATTTGTAATCCGTACTGAAGGCTGCAATCCCTATCTTCATCAGAAAGTGCTTCAAGTCCTCCTCGCTTTCAGCAAGCAAGATTGTGTCACCTGCATATCACAGGTTGTTACTAAACTTTCCTTTAATCCTGATGCCACATTCTTCATATAATCCAACATCTCTGATTATTTTCTCAGCATACAAACTGAACAAATATCATGAAACAATAGAACCTTGACACACACCCTTCCTGATTTTAAAACATGAAGTCTGCCTTTGTTCTGTTCGCACAACTGCCTCTTGAACCATTCAAGTTCCGCAGGAGCATGATGAAGTATTCAGGAATTCCCATTCTTCTCAAGGTTGTCCATTGTGGATCTGCACAGTTGAATGCCTGGGCATAGTCAATAAACCACAAGTAAACATCTTGCTGGTATTTTCTGCTTTGAGCCAAGATCAATCCGACATCATCAGTGATATCCCTTGTTCTACGTCCTCCTCTGAATCCAGCCCAAACCTCAGCAGCTTTCTGTCAATATACTGCTGCAACCATTGTTGGACAGTCTACGACAGGGGTCCTCAAACTCTTTAAACAGTGGGCCAGTTCACTGTCCCTCAAACCCGTTGGAGGGCCAGACTATAGTTAAAAAAAAACTATGAACAAATTCCTATGCACACGGCACATATCTTATTTTGAGGTAAAAAAACAAATGGGGCAAAAACACCCGGAGGCGGGATACATGTCCTCAGCGGGCCGTAGTTTGAGGGCGCCTGCTCTAAAGTGACACTTAGCCAAAGCTGGAAGGTGAAAGGTTATCAGGCATATTCCAAGCTTGAGAGATCCTCATTGTAATGGCCCATTTCTGTGTAAAGATGTGACAACACCTTCACCAGGTACAGGCCCTGCTGGGTGCGCAGTATCTGGCAAGAGAGGATCCGCCAAAGCATCCAACTGAGAAGGAAAGAGGAAAATTGCAACCTGTATCATCTATCATAGGTTTTAGTGCACGTAGCTGAATAAGCTAAAAGACTTGGGAGAAATAAGCCATCTAAACCTGGGCCAAGTTGTTTAGCATCACACCTGGACTGGGCCTCTGCAGAAAGAGTTAGAGGCTCCCTTAAATGATTCCCTCTCTGTGAAGATCTATTTTGTGCTATTCAAATGATTTCCTCCGGCTCTGGAGGGAATCGTCTATTCCCTAAGCCTGAGAGTGGAGACGAGCCATGACATGTCAGCGGGTGATCCACACTGTTGGGGCGAGTGGCATATTGCACACCAAACCCCAGCAAAAATGCGCCCGCTCACCTCTGTCTCTCATCTGCAGAAGAAGCTTAAAATGCCAGCCCTCTGTCACCTCTGAACAGCAAGGAGCAGCAGTAACCTGTCACATGTTGCTTGACATGCTGTCAGTTACCCAGGAAATATCCCTGCAAGTCCTCCCTGGTTAAGACCCCCTGCAGCCTGGGCAGAAGGGTTCACTTTTGTTTGTTTGTTTTTATCTGAGAAGGCTGGCTTCTTACAGGTGGTAAATGCTGCGCTAGTAAATAGTCTGTTTTAGAAGCAAGATTAGGAAATGGATGATTCTGTTGCAATGACTTCTGACAAAAGGAGGTATCTCAGACTCCTCTGGGCAGAGCCCTCAAAAGTCCACCGCAGCCGTGTTCCGGAAGCAGCTGCTTAAGTGGCTAAATTCCCCCACAAACCTGAGACTTCAGCACCAGAGTTCTGCTCCAAGGTTGTTTTTTATCCTCCTGCAGTTACTGTGGAGCAAGACATCAACAACACAAATGCCCTAAAGCCTTCTTATCATAACCTGCAGTACCCTTCTTCCCATTCTGTGTTTGGTATATCCAGAGACTCAAAAGAGACAGAGTGACTTGTCCAAGGTTTTCTGCTGGGGCCGTGGACGAGTTAGGACACCTACAATTCCCTGCCTAGATGTCTGGAGTCTATCTACTTGTATGGGATATTGAAACAAAGGAGGGGTAGGTGGCAGGAGCGGCAGCAGTCCAGGGCAAACAGATGTGGGCATTGGTTCTCGGCATTAGTCTTCTCTTCTTTTGGCACATGAAACCTAAACAGTTTGTGTTCTTTCTTGCCTAAAGAAACAAAACAAATAAGACTCAATCAGAAGAACTGTGTTGATTTAGTCAAGATGACTAAAACAGAAGATAGTTGTAAACCCCATAGCATTCAACAAGCCTGCCTTCCAAGGGGAGATTTCAGTCTGGTCATGTTTTACTACTTGTAATGCTTTAGTGATTTCTCCTCAGTACCTGGCCACTTATTTATTGAGGTTCAGAATGATGATTTAGTTTCACAGACAAAGCATCCACAGGCCACTAGTAGATGCTCAATTCAGACACAAATTTACCCGTGCAGTGCAGTCAGAGCCTTTTCAGGTCACTGGGCTGTGTTCAACCTTTCTTGAGATAGACAAGTGAGTACTTCTAGTGTTACTTCAATTTGCTGAAACATCTCACTTGGTATTCTTTCCATTCCTGGAGCTTAGTTCTCGGACCTGTGTCTTCTGTGCAGCCTGGATGCCTGCAGTACTACCAGTTCTTGGTCAGCTACTGCCTCCTAAAACGGTTGAATGTCCATCAGTTCCTTTTTGGTATAGCGACTGTATATTCTTTCCATCTTCCTTTGATGCTTCTTGCAGCATCCAACAATTCGTCCATTGAATCCGTTGACACTTCAGTGCAACGCCTGAATTTCTTCTGAAATTCCCCCAGCTTGAGAACCGATGAAAAAAGAACAAGGAAGGAAGACATTGAAAGGCAGTTCCCTTCCATTAGAAAAAGTGTTTAGAAAATGGGTATTTGGCTATTGCAGGAGCACCGAATAAGGTCGCTTGAGCATAGGTGAAGGTGAAAATGTCTTTTGGGGGTAGGGGTAGTTTAGTTGTGATCATAAGGCTAGATGACATCAAGCAGAAGAGCAAAGGGAGGAGATGGGCAAAGTGGAAGTTGAGGAGCTGGAAGGATGGTTGATATCCTGAAGGAAGAAGTTATAGTGTGCCTGGGTCCCATGTAAGGTTGTGAGGTAAGGGAGGTAAATAGCTAAAGAAACAGGCAAGAAGGGTAATCATAGCCTACATCTCATAGTACCTTGAGCTCCATATGAAGAGGCTTGAACTCTGCCCCACGAGCATTAGAGAACCTATTAAATATTTGCATTTTCTCATTGTTGTACTGGCAGCAGGGTATAGGGAGTGGAATGGAAGTAGGAATGGGGGTAGGATGCTGTGAGAAAGAACGTACTGGAGTTATCTAGGCAAGATGAGCATGAGGCCTGGGTTTGTATAGCAGTTGCAAAGACTTAGAAAGGCATTGCTGGACTTGGTGACTGGGTTGTAAATAAAAGGTTGGGTAGAGGGAGTAGGAAGTCACTTGAGCTCTAAGTCAGCCCAGGGTCTTTCTTATCGTACCTGCCATGGCTGGACTTGTGCAGTCTCCTGTCAACAGCTGTGTGGCGCTGGCCAGGACTATCTGATCACTCCCCTCTGAGAGATGCACTCTTTTTCCTTTCATTAGGAGAGATTAAAACTGACTTGGGATCTGGTTCCCAACTTTTAATCTTGTAAAGGGAGGATTCTTACACTGACTCCAGTCTCAGGCCAGCCCAAGTTCAGGAATCTCCTTGATTCAATCTCCCTGGAGGGGAGAAGAGTTTTGGAAAACATGAGGCAATTTAGAGTGGTGCTGGGATCCCAGAGACTCAGAAAGAGGCAGGAGAACTAGCTGATGATGCAGGTCCTGACCCGTGGGCGTCTTATTGCCAGGACTCTTGACTTCTCTCAAGATGCTCTCAGTTCCCTCAACGCTCAGGTGTCAGGGCGGTGAAGGCTCAGGGGAGTAAGTGGCCTGGACTCTGAAGAGGGGGCTCTGAGGAGGGGGCTCTTCTGGTCCTCTTTGAAGTCCCCCCCCCCCACAGAGCCCCCCCCACATCAGCCTGGCTGTTGGTAATAGGAAAACAAGCATGCAGACACCTGGTGCTCTCATTCTTCCCTCCACCCAACATTGACTGTTAAACAATTAGCAAATGGCTCATTTATGTCTCGGCACGGCAGAGAGATGCAGAGTTACAGAACCACTGTGAAGGAAAATGTTTCTCTCCGGTCCTCTGAGTGTGCATATGTGAGGGAGGGGTCATGAGGGAGCTTGCTCTACAGGCTTGGCATTTCTTTCAGCACATTGTGGCCGCAAATTATATTATTTTCAGAGTCGTCTTAATAGTTTCCAACAATTGCTACCAAGTAAAGGTCATGTTTGAAGTTCTTGGCAAGCAGAGTCTCTGTTGGCCGACATTCCCCATGAACAGGCTGCTCTGGGGGGTAGAGCCAATCAAGAGGGTGGATTTGCTAGCTTTCTCAGGATGGCTTCCAGTGCAGTGTGTTTTCTGAATCTCCCTCAGACTTGATGACGCTGTGACCTTGACAGGTATAGAAGGTTTTGTTTTTTTTGCTGACTACTACTTTTTGAGATTAGACAGAGTTGAGGCAGTTAGAATTTTCAAAGATATTTTCAGACATTTCTGTCTCCATTGAGCTTCTCAAGTGAAGATTACCTTCACCTGTAAATGGCTCATTGATGGGGGCCTTGCTTCTGACTAAGCAGAAACTAAAATGATCAGAAAGTGAAGGTGGAGCGCCTGCATTTGCACATTTTGTGCATCAGCAACTGGGAGCACAATAGTAATGGCACTTAGGATAATAGTAGCCGCGGCACCGAGACCGCCATTGGATGCTTGCACCTGTGCAGATCCATGGGGGGAATCACAAGATGTGGAAACTCGTGCCCCTGTGGCTCTCTCAGGTAGCACACATGAACTTCAGTGGGCACCAATGGTCTGGTGAAGAACTCAGGTAGAAAGTTCTAGATGATTGTAAAGAAAAGAGATTAGCTGTCAGTATTTTGACTTTCTGCAGCTTCAGAAAATCCAACAACAGGGGTTTTATGCGCTGGAGAAACACTCCACGGCATTTAACAGGCTCTGAGCAATTCTGCTTTGTAAATGAAGTCTTTTGAAATTTTGGTGAACTCACTGTAGATGAGCCGACTTTGTCTTTCCCCTTCAGGGCTTGTTCATTTTCATCCTCCTTCCCTCCGTCGGAGGGAACCAAATACCTTTTGGAAAGAAGAGCTAATGTCGACTATGAGGCGCCTTGACTATTAGTTCAAATAGGATTCTTGCCTCGTTTGTTACTGCTAGGCATATCTCTCCTGAATTATGATTTAGTCTCCCAGAGACTTTCTTGTCAACCCCCTTTCTCCTTCGCAGGGTTGTTGGACGGGGCAAGTGTGAATAATATTGATCGTTTTACAGGATATAGATTCTGATTGCTATCATACAAACCCAAGTGGAGCAGATAAAAAACATCGTCCTTTTCTCTTTTGTAACCATTCCAAAGATAAGCAACCCATGGTGACTCTGCAGTCTGGAGGCCCTAGAATTCTCCTAATTCCTGTTCTGTCATTCTCAGCAATGACGGAGCTTGGCCTCCGCATCCAAGGTGGCTGCGGGACGCCAGTCAGCAGAAAGGAGGAAGGCAAATGGAGCACAGTGCAGACGCCAGAGGAGTCCCTTCTGCCTACAGTCCATGGGGCAGATTGGATTCAGGACTTTGCATTCCTCTGTAGGAAAATGAGAAATGCACTTCAACAGAAATTCTGGGCAGCTGTATGCTCAGCTAAAATCTGAGTGTTTTAGGCGGCACTATTGGTTGGGCATCGGGCTGCTAAGTACATGGTTAGTATTTCAAACTCATTAGCTGTTCCAGAGAGAAAGACGAGACTGTCTACTCTTATAAAGATTTACAGACTCAGAGCCCTATATAGGATCACTAGGAACTGGAATTGGCCCAATGACCATGGGTTTGGTTGATTTGTTTGGTTGTTAAGGGATTATAGAGGAAAGACAGGGTAGACATTGGGTTAGATCGCAATCTCCACCATCAGTGTGTTTGTCATACTGTGGTGGTTTGTGTGTTGCTGTGATGCCGGAAGCTATGTTGCTGATATTTCAAATACTCATAAGGTCACCCAAAGTGAACAGGTTTCATCAGCGTTTCAGACTGAGAACAGACTATGAAGAAGGAGTAGGTTGTCTGCTTCAGAAGAATTATCCACTGAAAACCTTATGACTAGAAATAAACTGTGTCAGGCCCTTCAGGCTGGAAGGTCCTCAAAATGTGACTGAGGAAGAGATGCTTTCTCAAAGTAGAGCCCGTGGGGGACTTCCATCTGCTGCTGGGGTGACTTATAATGAGAAGAGAGCTGCAGATATTTAGTAATAATTGGAACTTACTATGTACAAAGTATGATAGGAAAGTTGGAAGTCATAAAAAATGAAACAGTTTGTATAAATATTGATATCCTAGGCTAAAATTGACTTGTATTGACCATTTTGAATCAATGAGTCATATGGTTTACTATGCTGGAAATGACAAATTCAAGAGGAGTGGTATGACATTCATGATCAAAATGAACATTTCAAGATTGATCTCGAAGTACAATGATACCTGTGATAAGATTCTATATTATCTGCACACAAGGAATGCAGTCAATACAATTATTAATCAAAATTATGCACCAACCACTAAAGCTAGTGAATAAATTAAAGAATCTTACCAGTGTCTTTGGTCAGAAATTTATCAAACATGCAATCAAGATGCATTGCTAATTATTGGTAATTGGAATGCAAAAGTTGGAAACAGAGAAAGGAACAGTAGTGGGAAAGTATGGCCTTGGTGGCAGAAACAAAGCTGATGATTGAATGATAGAATCTTGTAACACAGATGCTATCTTCAAATGCTTTTTTCTCAATAGTGCAAAAAGGCAGTTATATAGGTGATTTCTATATATATAGAAATCAAATTGGCTTTATCTGTAGGAAAAGACAGTGGATCAATATCAGCAACTAAAGCCACCTGTGGAATAGATCACACATTGCTCATACGTAAGTTCAGATGAAAGCGATAAGAAACAAGGGCCAAAATATGAGCTTGAGAACATAGTGACCTTATGCACAGGAGCCTGAGGCACTGCCCAGTCCTGTGCCATCTTTACAAGCTTTCATCTGCCTGAGCCATTGTTGCAGACGCTGCAAATCGACCCTGAGTATTTCCCACCTACATTTGAGAACACCCCAGGAACAGATTTGACTCTGACATTGCGCTAGGTGCTTTTCCAAAGGTGGTGGGTGTTTTAGGTGCCACTCTGGGCCATCTTGACATTTGCTGTTGTTTGAGCTCATTGTTGCAGCCACTGTGCCAGTCCATCTGATTGAGAGACCCCCTTTCCCACTGTCCTTCTACTCTCCCAAGTAGGCTGTCGTTTTCCAGGGACTTGTATCTCCTGATATTATGTTCAAAGTCAGTGAAATGGAGTCTAGCCATCCTCACTTCCAAGGAGCTTTCTGGCTGTGCTTCTTCCAAGATAGATTTTTTTGTTTTTCTGGCTGTCCTTGGTACTTTCAATATTTTTTTTTGCCAGCACTATCTTTCAAATGCATCCCTTCTTCAGTCTTCCTCATTCAGTATCCCACATTCGTATGCATATATAGAATTGATAATGCCATGCATTGAGAGAATTGAAAATACAAACAGTTTGACTGTGGTCAGGGACAATTTAATTCTCAAATTGAAAGCTTTGTTCTTAAACACTTTAACGAGATCTTGTGCAGCAGATTTACCCAGTACAAGACGCTGTCTGACTTCTTGACTGCCAGATCCATGGGCATTGATTGTGGATCCAAGCAAGATAAAATCCCTGACAACTACCATTCTTTTCTCTGTTTATTACAATGCTAGCCTTTGGTCCACATCTGAGGCTTTTTATTTTCTTTACATTGAGTTGCAACCTATACTAAAGAGTCCAGATCTTGGTCTTTAGCAGCAAGTGCTGCAATTTCTTTTTTTTTTTCTTCAGCAAAAAAATGTTGTGCCATCAGCATACTGCAGGCTGTTACCAAGCCTTCCTCCCACCTTGATGCTCTATACTTCGTATATGATCCAACTTCTCTGACTATTTGCTCAGCATACAGATTGAATGCCTGTGATGACAGGATGCAGTCCTGATGCATACCTTTCCTGATTTTTAAGTTATACAGTATTTCTTTGTTCTGTTCTCATAACTTCTTCTTGATCCATGTACAGGTCTCACACCAGCACAATGAAGTAGTCTGAAATTCCCAATTTCAGGGTGTTTTTAGTTTGTTATAATTTACATAGTGAAATGCCTTTGCATAGTCAATAAAATAGAAATACATACATCTCTGTATTCTCTGTGTTCAGTCAAGATCTTTCTGATTTCAGCAAGGATATTGCTCATTCCATGTCATCTTCTGAATCTGGCTGACATTTCCAGTAGCTCTCTATAAATGTATCATTACCACTGTCATGGAATGATCTTCAGAAAAAAATTGCATGTGAGACTCATAATATATTCAGCATTTTGACATTCTAGTACATCACCTTTCTCCAAATGGATACAAATAGAAGTTTACCCTGTCATTTGGACATGAACCTGTTTTCTAAAGATCTTGTAGGCCAGTGCGTGCTTCCCACACTTCGTTAGCTTGTTGAAGCGCTGCAACTGGTAGGCCAGCAATTTCTGGAGCCCTGTCTTTCACAGATGCCTTTCATGCAGCTTGGACTTGTCCTTCAGTGACACCAGTTCTTGGTCATTTGTTACTCTTGAAGTGGTTGGATACAAATCAGTTGTGGTCAAATCATACAAGTTCCATAAGGAGAGGAAGTCAATGTTATATCCAGAAATAACAGACTATTTTAAACTTAGGAACTAAAGGTAAAAATTTCAGAGCAGCCACAGAGACAATAAATTCATTAACTGAAGAAAAGACAGAAGAAACTCAAAAGAATTAGAAAATAGAAAATTGACAACGAAGAGGAAATGAAAAGGAAATCCATAAACAAAAGGAAGTCAGCACAGAAAAGTATGCATAAGAAACCATCAACACAATAAAGCTCAGAATGAAACAAAAGCAGTAAATTCAGTAAATTGTGCCTATCAATAATTACATTGAATGTAAATGTTTACACACACCATTAAGAGACAGTAAATAGCCAAATGGATTCAAAAACAAAAATGAACCTTCAATATTATGTTGCCTACAAGAGACATACCTTAGGTTCCAAACCATAGATATATTAAATGTCAAAGGATAAATAAAGTATATCAAAAATTCAGTAATCCCTGCTCACCCCTCCGCACCCCCCAAAAATAGAGCAGGAATGACAATATTAATCTCTAGCAAACTAGACTTTAAGCCAAAACCTATCATGAGACAAAGAAGAGCATAAAGATTCATTGGGTCAATCGACAAAGTAGACATAACCATAAAAAAATTACCATACCAAATGACAGAGCTACAAAATACATAAACCTTACCAGTATGGAAAAAGGAAATCGATAGTTCTACATTGACAGTAGGAGACATTAAAATACCACTTGTGATGATGGACAGAACAAGAACTCAAAAAGAAACGTGAAATCTAAATGGTACACCAATTTGGCCTCATAGACATATACTGGACACTCTATCCAATAGCAGCCCCAAATACATTTTTCTCCAATGCATATGGATCATTCTCAAGAATAAATAATATTTTACCCATCACATGAGCTTTATTTGAAAAAAGAAACAAAAAAGCCTAAACCACTGTAATAATACAAAGCATGTTGTCTGATCACAATCATCAACAGGAAGAAAAAAGGAAAAATAATCCCCCAAATGGGACCTAAATAACACATTGCTTAAAAACAGCCGGGTAATTGTTGTCACACGCCATTGAGTTGACTCCATCCCACAGTAATCTGGGGCACGACAGAATGAAACACTGCGTGCAGTCCTGTGCCTTCCTCACAATTGCTCCTCTGCCTGAGCCCATTGTTGCAGTCACTGTCAGTCCATCTCACTGAGGGCCTCCCTCTTTTTCACTGCCTTTTGCGTGAGGTCCTTCTCCACACACTCATCTCCGCGGACATGTCCGAAGGATGTAAGACACAGTCTTGCTATCCTTGACTCTAAGGAGCACTCAGACTACACTTCTTCCAAGACAGACTTGCTTGGCTTTTTGGCAGTCCATGGTACTCTAAATATTCTTAACCAGCACCACAATTAAAAGATATCAATAAAATGCAATTTTCACGTGCATCAGAGGCAATTAAAAATACCATGCCTTGGGTCAGGTATACCTTAGACCTCAAAGTAACATCTTCACTTTTTAAAACT
>NW_022111373.1:2539369-2556754 GCF_000313985.2 Echinops telfairi
CTTGAGCCCTTGGTATCAGCTCCTCATTTCCCCCTCCCCTTGATACGTTATAAATCTTATTCAAGGTATGCCAAAACATAGGACAGGAAGAAGTACTCCCTAGTTCACCCTATGAATCAGTCCAACCCTGACACCAAAGTGAGGTAAAGACACTATTCAAAACCAATGCCATTCAGGAATATAGACATCAAAATTCTCAACAGAATTCTAGCCAACGGAATTATTAGCATATCAAAAAAGAGTACATCATAAGCAAGTGAGATTCATACCAAGGATGCAAGGATGGTTCAACATTAGAAAATCAATCAATATAATTCGCTACATTTATAAGACAAAGAAAAGGAACCGCATGAATATTTCAAAATCCAACACCCTTTCCTGAATAAAAACTAAGCAAAAAAGAAAAAAGAAAGAAAGAAAAGATAAAAGGAAATTCCCTGCCATAATTAAAGTCACATATAAAAAATCAGCCATCCACAATATTCTCAATGTATTGAGATGAAAAACATTCCCCTGTGAGGGCAGGTAAAATATAAGGATGCTGTTTATTTCCACTCTTATTCAATACTATACTGGAAGTTTAAGATAGTGCAATAATGCAAGAAATGGAAATAGGGGACGTCCAAATTGATAAGGAAGAAGTAAATTACCCTGATTTGCAAATGATGTGAGACTATCCATGAAAATCTCGATAACTCACCAGAAAGTTCCTTGGGCTAATAAAAACCCTCAGCAAAGTGACAGGGTAAAGATTTACCTAAAAAGTAGTTGGATTACTCTGCCCTAAAATTATATTCCTGATCACTAAAAAGGTGTTCAAGAGTATAATAGCATTTAAAATAGCCCCAGAAGGAAAAATACCTAGGGGAAAAATCTAACAGGAAATGGAAAACATTTATACAGCTAAACAGAAAATACACCACTATAAGAAGCCTATATAAGTAGAAGAACATATCATGCTGATGGACAGGAGGAGTTAACATTATGAAAATGTAAATACTACCTAAAGCAATGTATAGATATAATGCACTATCAATCCAGATATCATCAACTTTCTATAAGGAGATGGCAAACCAGTCTCTAACTTCATATGGAAAGGGAAGAGGTCTCAGGTAGTTAAAGAACTGTTGAAGACGAATAACCCCAGTTAGTACTACTACATAACCCCAGTAGGCAAAACAGCCTCGTACTGATAAAATGAAGGAACAGAATTGATAATTCGGAAATAAATCCATGAAACTATGGACAGCTTTTTTAAAAACAAAAGGCTTAAGTCCTTTAAATGAGGAAGAGATGTTGGCAAAATGGAATATCCATTTGTCAAAGAAAAAAGAAACAGGACCCATACACAAAACTTCCTCATCAATGACCTAATATTTAAATCTAAAGCTATCGAGTTAATGGAAGAAAAATAGAGACAGAAGTAGGGACCCTAATATGGATAAATAGAATATAAAAAATTACTGAAAATACAAAAGCAACAGGAGACAAATTTGGTGACTTGAACCTCCTAAAAATTAAATATTTATGTATGTTACACACACACACACACACACACACACACACTCACTGCCATTGAGTCAATGCTGACTTAGAGCAACCCCGCAGGACAGTGTAGAACTGTCCCAGTATGCTTCCTAGGCTGTAAGTGGAAAGCCTGTCTTTCTCCTGCAGAGCTGCTGGTGGTTTCGACCCGCGCCCTTTTGGATCATGGGCCAATGGTGTACATAAAAAGACTTCACAAAAAGAGAAAAAGAGAATATACAGACTAGCGAAATATTTTTGGCAATAAACATATATGGCAAAGGTCTAATCTGAAAACTTTATTGAAAACATCACAATTTCAGTAACAAAAAGACAATCCAATTTGAAACCGTCAATGGACATGAAGACAGTAAAGCAGCTAACAAACAATGAAAAGATGATTAAAATCATATTCAGATCTTTTAGTAGCTAAGGGCCCTTTGGACTTTTCTAAAGTATCCCCGTATCCCCAACCTCTGTAGTATACTTACTCTTTCTGTTCAAACCTTTCTCTCTTAAAAATTAAAAAAATCAAAGCCATTAGAGCTGATCAAAGTTACAAAAGATACAATCTCACCCTAATAATATTGACACTGATAAAAAATGTAAGCCCAAAAATTCCTAAAAGATTGTAGGAAGATTGGAATTATACTGCTGGTGGAACTGTAAAACGATCATCCACTATGGAAAGCAATAAGATAAGGCTAGACTCGGAAACCACGTGATCTAGGGGCTTTGTTGTTGACAGAGACTTCCGCGTGAACCCTAACTCATCGCAACTCTGAACAAGCCGAACAAAGCACTGCCTCGTCCCGCGCTCTCCTCATGATCGTGCGTGTCTGAGCGCGTTGCGGCTGCCACTGTGTCCATCCATCTTGCTAAGAGTCTTCTTTGCGGCTGACCCTCTATTTGACCAAGCACGATATTCTTCTTGCAGAATTGGGCTCTCTGATAACAGGTCTCTCTGAGGACAAGTATGGGAGACAAAGCCTCGCTATCCTTGCTTCTTCAGACATGTTATTTGGTGCTTCTAGCGGTCTGGAGTGCTTTCACTATTCATCACCAACACCACACTTCACACCACGGTCTTTGGTGGTCTAGCTTTCACACGCATATGAGGCAAATGTCAATTCTAAATCCTATGGTGGGTTAGGCTGAGTTTTCGAGAGAAACAAAACTTGGGATGTATGTATGTGCATATATATATATATATATATACATATATGAATATATACACATGCACACACAAAGACATTTGTATAAAGAAATGGCTTACATGGTTATAGAAGTACATAGTCCAGTCCAGTTCAAGTCCACGTGTCACATGTGAACGGGGAGCTTCTCCTGACTTGTGTAGCTGAGGGACCTGATGCCACTAAGAAAGCAGATGAATCAGGAAAGCCACAGGCTGGCCGGTGAATACACCGGAGGTGCCATCAGGCTGAGACCTGATTGATAGGTTGGGCTCCACGTCTACCCTTCCCCAGATACATCAGGTTGACATAAAATGTAAACATCACATATGACATGGTTCAGCGGCCCCTTAGTCCTCCCAGTGACATCTTTGGTCTCTCACAATTTAAAGAGGTCTCATGCAGCCGATGTGCTCAATGTACCACATATGGATTTTGTGACTGCTGGTTCCATTACTATTCATCATGGATTCAAGTGAGATGAAATCAGTTCAAAAAATTAAATCCTTGACGATACATGATTTGATCTCTTGGCTGCTGCTTCCATGAACATCGCTTATGGATCCAAATAAGATGAAATCCTTGAGAACTCCGGTCTTTCCTCCCTTGATCATGAGGTTGTCTACTGACCCCGTTGTGAGGATTTTGGTTTTCTTTACAATGAATCGGAATGTGTACTGAAGTCTGCTCGTATCCAGTAAGCTCATGCATTACGCCTGGTTTTCTGCACCAAGCTTGTGACACCTGCGTCTGTTGGGATGGGCTTTTAATGAGCCTTCCTTTCATCCTGATGCTGTCTACTGCTCCAGATAGTCTAGATTCTCCGATGATTTGCTCAAGTATAGTGAAACGATCGAACCCTGACACACTCCTTTCCAGATTTTGAACCATACCATATCCCTTTGTTCTGCTCACATGATGGCCTCTTGGCCTATATACAGGCTTCTCATGACCATAATTAAGTGTTTTGGAAGCTCCATTCTTCACAGTGTTACCCACAGTTTGTTATGGTCCAGACAGTGAAATGCCTTTACAGCGTTAGTAAAAGCTAAATAAACATCTTTCTAGTAGTTTCTCTCTTTAGCCAAGATCCACCTGACATCATCAACACATCCCTCACTCCAGGCCCTCTTCTGAATCCAGCAACGGGTAGTACTAGATGTATATCCTAGAAAAATAGGAACTGTGACACAAATAGATATGTGCACACCCACGTTCATTGTAGCTTTATTTGTAATAGCAAAAAGATGAAAACAACCTAAATGTCTTCCAGTGGACGAATGAGTAGACACACTGGGTTGCATGCACACAATAGAATACTACACAGAAAGGAAGAGTAAAGATGAATCTGTGAAATGCCTCACAACACGGAGGACACTGGAGGACACTCAAATGAAATAAGTCAATCACAAAAAGATAAATATTGCACAAGATCACAGTTAAAAAAATCAAGAATAGGTTTGCAAATGAAAGAAACATTCTTTGATGGTTACCAGGGAGGGAATAGCACTACCAAATAGTAGACATGTGTTTATTGTAGTGAAGGGAAAGGCAATCCACCAAGGCAAAGGTGGACTGAGAGCATTCAAGGTTAAAGTATAATTACGGTAAATATGATATATACTTATACAACAAGAGTAAAATAAACAATAATTTGTGAGTGGATGCATAAATAAATCTATATACTGAACAGATATGGCAGGCTGTATAGGTTTGGTTGAAGATTAGTCTACATGCATATTTGTATGTGCTTGCATACATATTCATATATATAATAGAGCACATAGGGGGCACAGCTGTGGAAACTTCTTAGACATAACCAAACACCTCACAGGACAGAGCTATTGTGCTTGAAGGCTAAAGACCATAATCTTAGGGGACATTGAAATGAGTTGGCCGAAAATAGTACCTATTGACAATCTACTAGTGTGGTGACTAGCATCTAGGGTCTCACAACTGGTAAGCAGCATCTAAGACAGAACTATTGGTCTCTTCCTACCTTGAGCAAAGAAAATTCTAAAAAACCAAAGACTCGATGGAGCCATTGGTCTAGAGGACTAATGGCCCATGTGAACCACAGCCTCCTCTAACTTGAAGAACTAGGTAGGGCCCATCTCCAATTACTAACCATTCTGAGCAGGGACATAATAGAAGGTCTTGGATTTAATGGATTAAATATAGAGCAAAAGTCAAATTCATAAAATAAACCAGACAAACTGGTCCGATAGAGAACTAGAGGAGCCCCAAGACTATAAGCCATCTTTCTAACATGTAACTGAAGCCACTCTTAAGGGGCCCCTCTCAAGTGAACAGCAGAGTAGCCTGTCAGAGAGCATCTGTGAGGAAGGTATTCCTTAGGACACTCACCAGAGATCAGAGAAACACCGCTTTCCCCCAAAGCAAAGACAAGGCAGGCAGGGGCGAGCAAGCCAGAAGGGCCCCGGGCAGTGCTAGCCTATTGCAGAGATTGTATCAATGGCATGGGGTAAGGTATGCATGAATTATTAAATAGGAAACTTAATTTGCTGTGCTATCTTTCAACTGAAGCACAATAATATATTCAAAATAAAAATCTACCAAGGTCAACATTAGTAGAAGAACAGATATTTGAATCCCAGCTTGACTCTGGAGTCACAGTCTTTACATTCATGAGTGAAAATCCACCAGAAAAATAATGTCAAATATCAGCCCTATCATCGGAACGCATTTTATTTTATGTGACAGCAACATAAGTCAAATGCAGCTTAAACTAAAAAACTGAGACTTTGCTGGCATCAAAGCCTGGAAAGTGCCTTGGGGTAGCCGAGACTCAGAGATAGGAGGGGGATCCATCGTTAACAACACCTTCTATCTTTCTGTCTCTCCTCTTTGCTTGTGTCTGTTTGGTTTCATCCTGCAGAGACCCTCTCCTCAGCAGGGAATAAGGGTTTTGACAACCCAACTTCATTTTCACTCAGTCTTGAAACTACAGAGGAAGGGAGGGGACAAAAAGGTTTCCTTTGACCAGGGTGTGTGTTTCCTTACTGCAGGGAAGGAGAAAAGTGTGCTCTTTCCGATTTGTGTGTCCATTCCATAACCAGGTACTGGATCCAGATGGGGTGTACCTGTGACTGGCCAACACTGGCCACATGAGCCTCTCTATGTCCCCCCCACACACCCTTCCCTTATGAGGAAAAGCTTTACACACACACACACACACACACACACACAAAAAGAGGGAATGCATATATATAACAGACTGAATAAATACAAAAAGTAGTGTATTGTGTAATCATCTTTATAAATATCAAATATATTATCCTATCCTCTTAAAAGACTTCTGCTCAATACCTTAGTTTGAGTCGATAAGAACATACAAAAGCACACTGTTTCTAGGAATGGGGGCATAGAGGGGCATTGAAGTAAAAAGATCTGTATACCAGCCAAGTTGGCGATCTGATTTAAAAGAACGTTCATCTAAACTAAAGGAGCTCTAATGTCACTTTCATTCCCAATTCTTTCAAACCATTTGGCTTAATGGTGTAACGCTTCCCCCTGATCATGGGGCACATCTGTTAAATGTTTCTTTCTTCTTAGGACATGCTAGGATAACACAGTCTCTTTTGGCTCCTGAAGGTAAACTTTTAGGCAAAGCAGTTATTGTGTCATTTTCAGAAAGCACAGATGTTAAAACACCATCCACGGTCAAAAATGCATCCAAGAATTTACACAGATGACTTCCACATGGAGATGAGTCTGGAAGTGAGAGTAGAAGGAGGCAATTCAACTAATTATTTTACCACTTATTTCTATATTCTCTA
The DNA here is from genome assembly GCF_000313985.2 of Echinops telfairi. Lineage (NCBI taxonomy): Eukaryota > Metazoa > Chordata > Mammalia > Afrosoricida > Tenrecidae > Echinops > Echinops telfairi. The sequence continues at coordinate 2,545,887 of NW_022111373.1, forward strand.
TGCAAACATACATTATGCAAGATTTTAAGAATAGAGTTTCATTTCTTCTTTTCAAATGCCCTGAGAAGAATGCCAGGTAATTAGTTAATGCTTTTGTTAAAAACACATTAGGAAGAATAACCTTCTTGTTGTCAGTTTCGCTGAATGCACAATTAAGCCATTTGATAAAACAATTACTTGAACATGATGATGCTAGACCTCCCCCTCATCAGGAGATGAAATTAAGCATTAGGTAAAATTGCAAAGCACGTGGGATCTCTGCCTACCAAGCCTTTAAAAGACAGAAAGGTCCCTGGCCAGAATGAATATGCACCATGCTGTAAATCTAATGAAATCATTACAAACAACTTTAATTAAGTTCATAATCATGCTGCTTTCATCTTTCTTTAAAAGAAACAAACCCAATGCTCCCTGTTGATGCGCTGCGATGAGTGCTCAGTCTTCACAGTGTTCCCCGAGAACACTTCTTCAGCAGCCAGAGACCCCCGAAAGCAAGAATGCCAAACAAAAACCAGTTGTTGTCCCGTTGATTCTGACTCAAGGCCACTTCATGCATGTTATAGGAGAACTGGCCTCCGTGAGGGTTGCAATGGCTAATCATGGAAACCTTATTTGCAACAACAGAAAACTGGAAACTGTATAGATGCCCATCAATAAGGGCATGAATAAGCAAACATGGCACATTCTATAATTGAATATCACTTAGTTTCAAAAGAATGAACTGTTCATGCATGCAGTGACATGAATGCATGTTAATTATGTTGAGTGTATAAGAACAGATCAAACATAGGCTGTTTGGGAGGGACCGTTAAGGTTCATTGTCGGGAAAGAGGAAATTGTAAGACACATACTTACAAATAGCTAGAGACAAGAAGCAGTGGTTAGTGCAGGGGAGAGAATAGTGACATACTTGACTGAAGTGACAAAGTTGTTAATCCTCTTGGCGGCAGGCAAACAAGCGACACAGTCCCTCTGAAGGCCACTTGGCTGGAAAGGGCCACTGTGTGTTTTAATTTGCCGGTTTTTAGTCTTTTTCACTGATTGATAACTTCGACCGCCAGGCCCCCAGCGTTAAAAGAATCACAGACTTTACTGGTGCCTTGCTTCAGGATACTCTTACAGGGTGGGCCCTTCCAGCATCATCAGACACATCCCTTTATGCCAGGCCTCTGCCAAGCTCTGGGACTGCCCCCACTCCTCCCCAGGAGGAAGGAGATCCCTAGCAGTGAGGAAAACAGGTCTGCAGATATAGATGGGTTAAACTGAGCCAGGTGAGAGGTCTGGACAGGGTGAAATGTTTCGTGGGAGGACAGAGGAAGGGTTGTGGATCAGTATCATGGAGAAGCTGGATGTCATAAAGTCAAATCTCAGATTGGCTCTTTAGCTATATGACCTTGAACAAGCTCTGTGACCTTTTGGTACTGTAGTTTCCTTGTGTGCAAAATGAGGATAAGGTTAAGACATAGCTCCAGGGTTTTTTTGTGAGAGTGAATTACTACATATTGAATTCCTAGGACAGTGTCAGGTAGATAGGTAAGTGATCTACAACTATTTATTGTTGTAGCATCCTGCTAAGTAGTCTGAGGGACTTGCTGTAGCAAACTAGAAGACTTCCTCAGATTCCAGACACCCATCTTTTATCATTCCTTCCATTTCTCTTGTAAAGCCTTTTCTGCCTCCTCCTCTCTCAAGTGGTGGGATCGATCTGTTAGTAACTTTGGAGGAGGCAGCAGTGCTAATGAGAGCAGGCACCACTCGTTGAGGGCTTCGTGGGCATAGGCAGTGGGTGGAACAAGAATATTTTATCCTGATTATTGGTCTCTTGGTAGCTCTCACATGGTAGATACGTAAGCTGTTCGTATGCAAGGGTGTCAACTGGTGCTCATGTTCATTTTTATTTGCTCAGTCAGCACAGTACAGTGAGCATCAGACCACAACAGGTACTGATTCCAGAGGTAGCTGAGTTTGTGCTGGCGAAGTCAGGATGGGCCTGACGCTGGAATGATTTTCCTTATATTGTGAGTAGTGGTGTTTTACTTATCTAGTGCTGCTGGAGTTTATTCAATCTGCATGTCGAGCAAATATTCTGAGAAGCTGAATGATATGAAGAAGACCATGGCTTCGAGATTGGAGGACGATGCCACCCTGTGCTATTCAAATGATACAACCTTGCGTACTGAAAGCTAAGAGGACTGGAAGCACTTACTGTTGAAGTTCAAAGGCTATATCCTTGAAAATTGATTACACCTCAATGAAAAGAAAAGAAATTCTCACAGGGAAGCAACATCAAATAAGCAGAAATGATTGAAGTTGTCGAGAATTTCATCTTACGCGCATCCACAATCAATGCCCATGGAAACAACCATCAGGTCATCAAATGCCATGTTGTGCTGGGCAAATGTGCTACACGATTTCTTTACAGTGTTGGAGGATGTTCAAGACATCCTTTTGAAGATTAAGGTGAGCCTGACCCAAGCCGTGGTTACCGCATTTGCATGCAAAACCTGACCAAGGAGCAGAGGAACGCAGAAATAACAGCGCTGGTGAGCAATATTCAACATCCTGCAGACTTGTCAGAAGAACAAACACATTCGTCTTGAAAGAATTAGTCACAATGCTTCTTAGAATCCAGGATGGCAAGAGTTCTCCTCATGTGCTTTGGGAATCTTATCAGAGGGACCAGGCCCTGGAGAAGGACATCATGCTCGGTAAAGTAGAGGGTCAAGGAAAAAGAGCAAGTCTTTCAATGAGCTGCAATCGACACTGTCACTGCAGTAATGAACCCGACCAGAGGACTGATTGTGAGGAGGGCACAGGACTGAGGAGTCTTTCATTCTGTTGTTCATAAGGTGGCTGTGTGTCAGAATCAATATAGCACCTACAAGTGCTTCTGTAACAAGAATGCTGCAAATAAGTGGCTTCAACAAACAGAAATGTATTCTCTCCCAGTTTAGAAATGACAAGTCTGAATCCAGGGCACCCGTTCTAGGAGAGCTCTGCCTTTCTTTGTCAGCTTTGGAAGAAGGTCTTTGTCGCCGTTCAATATCTATAGGACTGACATCCCGCGGGCAGCTCAATGTGCCTGGACATCCCTGGTGCTCGGGGTTCTCAGGGAGGAGGGGCCCTGGGACTGCAGTGCATGTTCGGCTTCTGCCTCTTTTTCTTGGTGGTACTGAGGTCCCTCCCTCTCGTCTAATTTCCCTCTCCTCTTATCTATTGTAAGCTGAAACGGTACAGACCGCACTCCAGGGAAATTCAGGGCTGTGGCGTGAGTCGGGGTGTTGCATTTCACCACTAGTCCCCTCACAGTGATTGACTGATCACATCAGATCTCACCATGGGGATGATTGCATCATTACATAACTGCTAAATTACATCATTATATAACTGCCTGACTACTGAAAATGGGATACAATTCAATCCACGATATGGTGGAAGTGGCTAACAACCTGCATTGCATTGAAGATAAGGCGGTTTCTTGCACACTCCCTGATCTGCCCACCTCTTTTCAAGGTCACTCCATCAGCACTGGGTATTCATTCCCAAATGCTTTGTGAGCATTCTCTGATGTGTTCAGCATGTGAACAGGATGCTGAGGCTGCTGGACAGAGCTAGTTGCTCTTTCTAGGGCATGTGAGTAGCAATTCAGGCTGACTCGGGTTTTCACGTCAGAGGCTGAATATCTCTGAGACAAGCAACCTTGATTGCTGGGCTGACCAGTCTTCTTACTGGAGGGGCTGGGCAGAAACCTGTGACCCTATCGAAGCCTGCCAAATGTGCAAGAGGAACAGACAAATGGGCTTAGGCCTGCTGCCGCCTGTGAAGCACACCACCCTAAAACCTGAGCACTTTCACTCACAATCTAGAGTCCGGTCTCCTCCAGAGCCCTCTCTGGGAGCCAACCTCAACTTCCCTGACCTGGGTAGCATAGTCAACTCCCCACATGCACACTGCTGTCCACTGTTAAGTATGACAGACACCAGTGGTTCTCAACCTGTGGGTCATGACCCCTTTGGGAGTCAAACGACCCTTTCACAGGAGTCGCCCGGTTTAAAACAGTAGCAAAATGGCAGGGATGAAGTATCAATGAAAATAGTTTTATGGTTGGGGGGTCACCACAATATGAGGACCTGTATGAAAGGGTCGCGGCAGTGGGAAGGTTGAGAACCATTGACCTACATGAACATTAGAGCCCATACCACATCAAGTGTTGGCTGTGTACCACAACCTGTGCTGATGTAGGATAGGATTTATACTTCATTCTTACACCAGCCCTCCGAGATGGAGCCCTTGTTCCGGCAACGAAGAAGAAAGAGAACTCATGAGTGGAGGAGTCAGCCTTCACCCCAGACTTCCCTGACTCCCCCAGTCTAGGCAGGAGGCACTTGTTCCCCACACTGCTACACCAATTCACAGTAATCAGGGAAGGTGATCCAGTTAAAATCGGCAAGGATATTGGATTTTAAATATGCTTAACTTTTTCTTTAACTTTCAAGAACTTCTATGGCTAGAGACAGAGGGTCTATTAATCCTGTCTTGGCAAATCAGTACAAATAATGGCTTGGGCTGGTACATTGATTTCTTAGCTACAATGGCTGCTCTGATGATTTGTGTTTAGCTATCAAAGTCACCTCTCTTCCTGCATAGTTGAAATGTTCTTGCAGTTGTACCTGCATTAAATTCTCCACTTCCAGTGATGCCTTCTTTCCCAGACTAGTGGTTGGGTGACCTGAAGCCCAGGCCAGGCTGGGGTCTCACACAGCCATTTTTTGAAGCCCAGCTCTGGATAGCGGTGTGCTGGTGGGGGCGATGTGGGGGGTTCCACGTCTGTACATAGCTGCTGACCTCCTTGGCACGGCCTCTCTGTGTGGAAATATCCCAAAGGCTTTGCTCAGGATTGGTCGTTGTGGAGACCCATTTTTATGTCTGTCTGGAACAGTGGCCATCGTGTTACGATAACCACTTGGAGAGGGTGGAAGTGCCCCCCCCCCCATGGAAAACCAGTATAGCACATGACTGAGCAATTTCAGGGGCCACTGCAGAGGGTTGGAGCCAGAAGATGAGGCGGACCACATGGAGCCCCGCAGAGAGGCCCCTGGCCACCCTAACCCATTATTGTATCATCAAAACAAAGTGCTTCTGTCACACACTCTTGGTGCTGACAGTACTGACACCCTCCCAAAGTCTCGTCTCCTTGGTGACCTTACCCTGTCAAAGAGTGAGGCTTCCCGCCCCCCCTTACCCACCCACCCATCCACCTACCTAGCTTCCTCTGTACTGGGAGAAGCTGGTGCTGTGGGGTGGGAGTGAAGGGTCCCGAGGTGACTTGGTTGTCACAGCTCATAGGTTTTCTTGATTGCATGTTTTGTAGATCCACATTTTTATCCCTGTAGCTGTCATTTTTCTTGACCTGCTATTTCAGTCACTCAAAACAGCATGACTGCATTGCTTTGGAATTTCTTGGGTTTTTTCCTTCATAAAGTTCCCATCAGCCTAAGGATAATAATAGCTAATGATAAGAGTGAGAACTACAGCGACATTATTGAGCTCCTTGCTGGCAGGGCTGGCTTTTGTAGGAATACTGTCAATAGCTCATGTGCTGTGCTCACTCTGACGGCAGGGGCAGCCCTGCTGTGTGCTGCTCACCATCTTATCTGGTTCTCACAGCAGCGCAGGGGGTGATAGTTTGGTCCTATCTTTACAGAGGAGGAAACCAACACTCAAAAAAGGAGGTTCCTTGCCCAAGATGATGAAGTCATGTGACAGAGTGGCGATCTAAGAGCCACTTTCTCAGAACCCAAACTCCTCACTCTGCTGTCTGTATGTGAGGAGTGTCCAACTGTCCTGAAATCAATAGCAATGGATAGTAATAGTGTAGAGCATGCCTGTTTAATCACCGGCTAAATCTAGTCACAGAGGTCTGATGAGTGTCCTATATTTAACATGGCCCAAACAAAATTCCTGATTGTCCCCCAGGATGTCCCAGTCTGTTCAAGACTCTCTCCTGGAGCCCGCTCAGTAACTCGGAGACTTGTCCTTGATTCTTCACTTTTCTCATCCGATTCAGCCCCTCTCTTAGCCAGCCTTGTCCTCTCTAACCTGTATCCTGACGCTGACTACCTGTCACCACGGTGTCTCTAACAACATTGATGTTACCACCATCTTCTTGTACCTCAACGACACTCGCGGGCCTCCTCACTCGACTCCCATTCGCACCTGTTCCTCACAGAACAACTGTGTGGGCACTTAAAACCCTCTAGTCATTTCCCATCCCTTAAGTAGCTTACCTAAATCCCAAGTCCTTTGTGATCTGGGGCTTGCCCTATATCAGATTTGTTTTGTTTTTCGTATTTATTCCATGTGTTGTTGTTGAGAAACTACCCACCACACAGACAGTCACAAAGGAAAGCCAGTCGTGTCTACATTCTTGAAGTTTCGCCCCTTCTCCCCTTGCTTTTCCAAACTGTTCTTCCTACAGCAGCATAAGCTTCCCACCGCTCCGGTTTCCCTTCCTTCCTCTTCCAGTTGTACAGAACACACTAGCTGTCCATAAACGATTTAGACCCACGTGGTATTTGCGAACATTAGGTGCAAAGTCCTCAAGGTAACACCACCCTTGCCACTTCTTTCTTAGATTTCCAGTTTCCATTTGTCTTTCTTGCCCCTTCTGACTTTCTGAGTAAATGCTGTGTGTTTGACCTTGTCTGGTGGATTGATCCAAGAAGCACCTGGTTCACGTTTAGGCCTGTTGCCTGTTTGGCTATGGGCTGTCCCTCCAGGTGGGTTCAGTTCCAGGTGTGAAGGTTGTCTAAGGGTCATGGTCTTGGGGTTCCACCAGACCAATAAATTGGGTCTTTTTCATCGTTTGAATTTTGTTCTACATTCTTCTCCCTTTCTGTCCAGGACCTTCTGTGGTCCCAATCAAAGTGTTTGGTAATGGTGCCAGGCACTAATTCTTCTGGTCTCAGGGTAGTGAAGGCTGTGGTTTGCAGTGGTCCATTAGTCTTTGGGGCTAATTGTTTCGTTGAGTCTTTAATTTTCTTTATCCTTTTTTTGCTCTGAAGGGGGACAGACCAATAGTTGCATCTTAAATGGAGGCTCCCAAGCTTGAAAGGCTCCAGGTGTTATTCACAACAGAAAGGATAGAATATTGTCTTTGTGACTTGTTACTCCAATTGATTCAGCCATCTCCTAAGTCTCCAGGCCCAGTGATTCATTTACACATGGGTTTAGTTATTGTGAAGAATGTTTTATAAGATTGCCCCATTTTCTCTAGTTTATACACAGATATGAGGGCATACCAAAAAAATCCCGGAATTTTTTTTCAAAGCTACGTGTATTTAAATTTTTTAACAAACAACCCATCCCCTTCAAAGTACTCTCCATTACACTTAATACATTGGTCGAATCTGTTTGGATGGCTGACAGCACCTCCCTTGGTTTTTTTCTTCTTCACTTCTTCTATGTCTTCAAATCGCTGTCCTTTCATGCCCCTCTTAATTCACAGAAACAAAAAGAAGCCACAAGGAGCGAGGTTAGGTGACTAAGGTATGTGGGCAAGAGAGGCATGCTGTTTTTGCCAAAAACTGGCGCAATGAGATGTCTGTGTGAGTGGGTGCATTGTCTTGGTGGCAAAACCAGTCCCCCATCTGCCACAAATCAGGCCTTTTTGTTGCACACTGCTATGCAATCTTTTCAGAACCTCTAAATAGAAAACATGGTTAACAATCTGACCTGGTGGAATGAACTCCAAATGCACTACCAGTGAACATTTTCATCCATTTGGGAAGTTGATGGACATCCAGAACGAGGTTTGTCATTAATCTACATTTCATCTTTTTTGAAAGGAGAAAACCACTTGTACAATGGAGTTTTTCCCATGGTGCTGTCCTTGTAAGCTGTGCTCAACATCGCCATTTTTGCCTAGCAAGCAGGATACAAAATTTCATAGTACACTCTTTTCTCTTAAATCCACCATCACAAAAAATGAGGTTTGAGCAAAACTGCTTTCACGAAAAAATTCACTGTGAAAAAGAACCTTCCCAGGCAACGCCAGTGGGTGCACTAGCTCAGAGCGAGTTGCTTGATGCTTGCCTAGAGGGGAAAAAGGCACTATGAAAGCTCTACTCTGCCCAGTGCAATTCCAGGTTTTCAGGTAACCCTTCATATATTTATAGCATATCCAGATACCTGTGAAGAAATATTCTCTGCCTACCCTATATGTGGTTGTAAGTGTAGTCTTGTTTTAGGTACACGGCTTACATGTCTGCTTGTGGGTTATTGCTTGTTATTCCTGATAGTGCAGGGTTGTGCATGTCACAGTATCTACCTTGCTGTCCTCTTGTGCAATGCCGTGTCTTCCCTTGTCTTAGTGACTCTGTGCTGACCTCCACCTTCTTGTACTTTGCCTTCCCTTTCACCTAAAGCAGCGGTTCTCAACCTGGGGGTGGTGGCCCCTTTGGGGGTCAAACAGTCCTTTCACAATTATAGTTATGAAGTAGCAACAAAAATAATTGTTTGGTTGGGGGGGTCTCCACCACATGAGGACTGTATTAAAGGGTCGCAGCATCAGGAAGGTTGAGAACCACTGCTCTATATTGATAAGTGTCTATTTTCTCGTTCGTGATTTTCCTTTTCCTTCCATTCCCACTGTGTGTAGCCTTCCCTTGGCTTTCTTTAGACTAGTGGTCTCTTTAGACTAGTGGTCTCACACTGTATTTGTTCTTTGGATTGAATACTTTCACTCAGCTTAATACCTTCTAGGTTCCTTCAAATTATGAGGTATTTTATGGATTCTTTAATGTTGTATGATATGCCATTGTGTTTATGTCTTTGTGTATCTCTTCCCTCATTGATTTAAGTTGTTTCTAGCTGTTTGATACAGCTAATAATGCTGTGATGTACATGGATGTGCATGTATGCATATATCCATGTTTGTCCCAGTTCATCTTTTTCTAGGGCATATAGCTCCTAGGGGGACTGTTGAATCAAATGGTATTTCTAGTTCCAACTTTTTAGGAATCCCCAAATGGTTCCCCCCAGTGACCATACCATTTTACAGCCCCACTAGCAGTGTATGAGAGTTGCCATCTCCCCACACCCTCACCAGCGCTGTTTTCAGTCTTACTAATGTTCCTATGATTGCTGGGGGAGGAGAACATACCCTTGTCTTGGCTTGCTTCTCTACAATGACGAATGATCACACACGTTTCGTCATGTGTTTCTTGGCTGTCTGAATGTCCTCTTTGGTGCAGTGTCTGTTCTTCTGACCATTTTTTGGTTCCATTTTTTTGTTTTTTTGTTGTTCAGGTGTTGAAGCTTTCTGTAAATTTTAGAGGTTATTCCCTTCTCAGGCATGTTATTATGAAAAACTTTCTCTCAGTCTGAAGGTCCTCTTTTGGAGAAGTCTTTTGATGTGTCTCAGGGCTTCATTTTAAGGAAATTCCAGTCATCCAGTTATCTTCTGCAGTTTGTACATTTTTGGATAAGTCCTATATCTATGCCATAAATGAGGGCCCCAATGTTTGTCTCTATTTTTTTATCTTGGGTGACCTTTATAGTTTTAGATTTTACAATTAGGTCTTTGATCAATCTTGGGCTGGTTTTTGTATGAGGCATGCAGTATGGTTGCTCTTATTTTATTTTTCTGAAAAATTGATATCCAGTTTTGCCAATATGACTTGTTAAGCAGATTATTTCCTCTTCATTTAATGACGTCAGCCCTTTGTTGAAGCTCAGCTATCCATTGGTGGTTGGATTATTTCTGGATCCTCAAATCTGATCCATTGGTACATGTATTTGACTTCCAAGGTTATAAGTAGAATTTGAAATTGGGAAGTATGAGACTTCCTACTTTGTTTTTCTTCACCAGTATTGCCTTCTTTATTCACAGTCTCTTTACATATAAAATTGGTGATTTTTTTCTGTCTCTTTAAGAGAATGTTGGTAGAATCTGGATTGGATTGCATCATATGTATCAATACCTTGGGTTGTATTGACATCTTCACAGAATTAAATCTAGCTATCCATGAATGTGTATGCTCTTCCATTGCTGTAGGGTTCTTTTGGTCTCTCCTACTGTTTTTTACTGTTCTTTTTGTAAGGCTTTTGTATTCTCCTTAGGTTTATTCCTAAGTATTTTATCTCTCAGACATCAGTTGTATTTGGTATTATTTTCCTTACTTCCTTTTCAGAATTCTCTTTTTGATGTAGAATAATCTGACTGATTTGGGTATGTTGATATATCCTCTAAGTTTTCTGTCTAATCTTTTGAGTTGCTCTGGTAAGTTTCATCCCATACAGATAGGTCTTAGAAGAACATTGTGGTTAAAGCACATATTCTTTTTTTTATGTCACAATATTTTATTTCCTTTAAATAAAATTAAATCCAACCTGAGGGCCTTCCCTAATTCCACAAAACACAAAAATTCATTCTTTCTGGTGTGTAATTCCTATAAAACCCTCTTCTCGGGGTTGTGTAAGAATCTGAGAACCTTTTAAGGAATCAGGAAAATGGTGTGGAAGGTTAATTTTTAGTCCATTGTGCCTGGGACTGATATTCTTATTGTGCAATAGAATATTGTTAGGTGGCTTTATTTGTTATGGCCAAACTCAGGGACAAGTATATTTCCCAGATGTAGGGGTCTTGGTGTTTAGGTTTCAGTTTTCTTAGAAACAACATATGCCCCTTCTCCTCTTAAGTTCTTGCCATTGATCTAGGGCACATTTGCAGGCCCCTCTTTTTTACAGATTCCTCTTTTTTTATTTTTCTAAACATTTTATTAGGGGCTCATACAACTGTTATCGCAATCCATACACACATCAATTGTGTAAAGCGCATTTGTACATCATTCTCAAAACATTTTCTC
>NW_022111373.1:2557695-2559961 GCF_000313985.2 Echinops telfairi
GGTGATTCCAAAACCTAAACCAAACACACTGCCATTGAGTTTATTCTGACTCGTAGTGAGCCTATGGGACAGAGTAGAATTGCCTCTGCGTGTTTCCAAGGCTGTAATTCTAGTAGTAGAAGAAAACCTAATCTTTCTCCCTCCAAATGAATAGAGACCAATTATTGCACTTTGGATGGCTGCTACATGAGTTCGGAGATAGGATATTATGCCAATTAACTGGGATTTCCCATGTGACCAAGACATGTGACCAAGACCTTCAAACTAAGAAACCAAAACTTATCAGGTGGTTGATTGTAGTTGCTGTTGTCAATATATCTATCACACAACTTTTTATTTTTATTTTTCCAATTTAACTTTTAGTAGATGGGCAACATTTATGTGAATGAGTGAGCTGTGCAATTATACTCTGTAATCAATGAAATTTTCTCATCATCAGAAACTCAGTAACAAACAGGTATATGTACCATGCTCATGGAGGTATATTTAAAAGAACTAGATGGTGGAAACATTCTAAGTGCCTATTAGTGGACAGAAAATGGATAAAGAAAAATGTTATCTATACATACAGTGGAATACTACCCAACCAGAAAGAGAAATGAAGTCTTGATTCATGCCACAACATGGATAGAGCACTAAGATATGTTGAATGAATACATCTATTGCTAAAGGATAAATATTTCATGAACTTGATTATAGAAAAAGGTCAGGAAAAGTCAAATGTGTAATACAATTTCAAGAGTTCTCAAACTCTGACAGAATATTGCTCCTGGGTAGAGTTTGTGGTTCTTTCAGTACAGAATTTCTTGGGAGTTGAGTGAAGGCATAATTGATTTTTAGTCATCCTATGTGGATGACAGCCCTTATGATTGCTCTTCTAGGGGCTGAGAGAGAGAGAGAGAGAGAGAGAAAATGCAACCATGAGCTCAACCATGCATACTGTAATCATATCAATTCTGACCCATAATGACCCTCGAGGACCGAGTAGAACAGCCCCTGTGATTTTCTCAGACTGTAACTCTTGGTGAGAGGAGAAAGTCTCATTTTCTCCTGAGGAATGGCTGGTGATTTTGAACTGATGACCTTGCAGTGAGCATCCCAATGTGTAACCATTACACTAGCAAAAAGCCAGGAGAACTGGATGGGAGTGATCAACATTGTATCCATCCATCCATCCCTGCAGCTGTTTTCCACTCAACTTTTTCTCTTTAGGGTCTGGGCACTAGAGATGGAAAAAAGTGTTAGACAAAGTCCCATTATAAGAGAGGAGACAGACAAATGCATGGGTTAAGTGACCTGATAAAAGCAGGCAACCATAGAGTACTGTGTGAGTGTATTTTGCTTTTGTTAGGTACTGACAGGTTAGTTCTAACTCAGCCTAATCCTGTGTACAACAGAATGAAACACTATCGGGTCTTGCGCCACCCTCACAATTGTTATATTTGAGCCCATTGTTGAAGTTCCTGTGTCAATGGTCTTCCTCTTTTTACTGCCCCTCTACCACACTTGAGTTCCTTTCCCAGTCTAAGCTCACCTGGTAATCAAGGGAGATTTCCTGAGAAAGCCATGCCTGGGCACAGAGAGCAGTGTGGGCTAAGGCCGAAGTAGGCATGAGCTTGCATTCTGCTTCCTCTCTTTTTCAGACTTGTAACAGAAAAATCCTACTTATCCTTCAGGCCTCAGCTCCTGGTGGAAACCTCCTCCCGCCACCCCCACCCCCACCCCGAACTCCTCAACCACCCCTTCCCTAACACTCCCAAACAGAACAAGTCACCCACCTTGTCACGTATTGCAACAGCATCACCTACTTTTCAATCTTGGCATTCACCAGACCAAAAATCTATTGCCACTGAGCCAAGTCCAACTTACAGGACCCCATAGGACAGAGGAGAACTAACCCAGAGGGTTGCTAAAGCTGTAATCTTTATGGAAGCAGACTGCCCCAGCTTTCTCCCACTGAATGGCTGCTAGATTTAAATCACCAACCTTTCATTTAGCTCTCAACTGCTGTGCCACCGGGCACGTTGGCATTCATCATCCATCGTTACAGCTTCATTTGGTGTCTGTGACATGAGTTAATTAATGCATCTCTCCCCTAGTGAACAGAAAATAGGAACCATGTGCATTCTTAACTTATCATTTATCCTCAATATCTTGTACAACGCCACAAAAACTAACAACACTTCCCCCCCCAAAAAAACAAACAAGTCCACTGTCATGGAGTCTACTCCAACTCATAGTGGCTTTATATAGGGTTTCCGAGCCT